>NC_133169.1:38264188-38570533 GCF_040802235.1 Manis javanica | reverse complement strand
TTCAGAATTTTTCGCAAATTCTGTCCATAACCATATTTTCTGCATAGACCTTTCCTTACAGAAAACCCTAACCCTAGCCCCGGATCCTTAACCTGAATGCTCACCGTCAGCATCGGTGTCACCGATGCCACATCTTGATGATGAAGTCCAAGCTGGCCTTCACCCACACGTCAGAGTAGGATGCTTAATCTAAACATAACCACATCCACCGCATAAACTTTAGACAATTGCCTAACCCTAACCCTAGCACATTCCTGTGACCTGAGCCTCCAAAATCATCATGGACGTCACCCTTGCCTCACTGCGACTCAGTTGGACAGTTGCCCTAAACTTGGAGAAGGACCCTCAGTCTAAACGTACCAATTGCCTGCCCCTACAGCTTTCCAAAAACCTAACCCTAACACTACCCCTGGCTCGGGCTCCTGAGACCTCACCTTGACCATTGACGTCATCCATGCCTCACCATAAACCTGATCCACCATCTTGCGCACCCTGTCACATCAGACTCAGAAGCTAACTCTATCCGTAAAGAGAATGTTTCTGTATACCAGAGAGAACACAGAATTTTAACCCTGAAACTGATGCCTGGACCTGTAGACAGAGTGTCAGCATCGGAGACACCCAGGGATCTCCCAACACGGAAACACAATTTCACAGTCCCAGTCACATCAGAGCTAGACCTTAAGTCTTATACTTAACTTATTCTTTCTGTACTAGAGCCCGAACCAGTAATTCTAACCCTAGCCTTGACTCTTGGACATGCCCCTTAATCGTAACCATTGGCATCACTCACGCTTCATCGTAATCCTTTACCTCAATCCCGCACTTGCCCTCCCATCAGAGAGAAACCTGAAGCCTTTCCATAACCCTATCCTTCCTGTACACCTTACAGATCAAAACTAAACTTACTCTAGCCCTTGGAACTATACCTGAACCGACACCATCAGCTTCAACGTCTGTCATGCCGCACCATAAGCCTGAATCTCAAGGTCGCCGTCACCCTCACGTCAGGGACAGATGCGAACTCTAAATGTAACTGCATAATCCTATCAATCTTACTGAACACCTAACCCTAACCCTAGTGCCAAGCCCTGGACTAGATTTTTCACCCGCAGCAATGATGTCAACTACGACACATCTTAATTCGGAGCTTGAATCTCACACTCACACTGACATCAGAAGAGAACCCTAATTCTTTCGGAAACCGTCTTTTACGCACTGATTTTCTCATACAGATAACCCTAGGCGTATCCCAGGCCACTTTCACTGAACCGCCACCATCAGCATCGACGTCTGTCATTCCTCCCCATAATCCTGAAGCTCGTTCTGGACGCTGCCCTCATGTCAGAGTCGGATCAGTACTCTAACTGTCACTCAATCTGCAGCATACTCCTTACCTTACAACTAAGGCTGACCCTATCCCTGGTACCGGGATCTGGCACTTCACCTTCATCATTGTTGTGACCCTCACTTCACCTTAAACTTAAACTTATTCTTGCACTCACCCTCACATCAGAGGCGGATCCGAATTCTAACTGCAACCCTACCTCACCCGTACTCCTTATCAAACCCATAACCCTACCCTAGATCTGAACCTAGAATCAGATTATTCACCTTCATCGTTGCTACCCACTATGACACCCTTAATGGTGTGACTCGATCTCACACTCGCCCTCAATTTAGAATTGCACCCTAATTCTGTCCATAACCATATTATCTGCATAAACCTGCATACACCTTTCCTTACCGAAAACTCTAACCCTGGAACAGGTTCCTTTACCTGCATGCTCACCACCAGCATTGATGTCACCGATGGAATACCTTAATGATGAAGTCCAAACTGGCCTTCACCCACACGTCAGAGTAGGATCCTCTATCTAAACATAACCACATCCACGGCATAAACTAAAACAATTCCCTATCCCTAACCCTAGCACATACCTGTGGCCTGTCCATCCATAATCTCCATGGATGTGACCCTTGCCTCATTGTAAGCCTGCGACTGAATTGGACAGTTGCCCTAACCTTGCAGAAGGACCCTCAGTCTAAACGTACCAATACCCTGCCCCTACGGCTTTCCAAAATCCTAACCCTAACCCTAGCCCTGGCTCGTGGTCCTGACACCTCACCTTGACCATTGACGTCAACCATGCCTCACCATAAACCTGATCCACCATCTTGCACTCCCTTTCTCATCAGAACTAGAAGCCAACTCTATCCATAAAGCCACTGTCTCTGCATACCAGAGAGAACAAAAAATTTTAACTCTAAAACTGGTGCCTGGACCTATACACAAAGCGTCATTATCACAAACACCCAGGGATCTCCTCAACACGGAAACGCAAATTCACACTCGCACTCACATCAGAGGTAGACCCTAACCCTAATAATTAACTTATCCTTTCTGCACAACAGCCCTAACCTCTATATTCAAAGCCTAGCCATGACTCTTGGACCTGCCCCTTCACCATAACCATTGGCATCACCTGCGCTTCATCGTAATCCTAATCTTCAATCCCGAACGTGCCCTCCCATCGGAGAGAAACTCGAAATTTTTCCATAAACCTATACTTCTTCTACACCTTACAGAACACAATAAACTTACTCTAGCCCTCGGCATTTTACCTGATCCAAAACCAACAGCCTCAATGTCTGTCTTGCCGCACCATAAGCCTGAAGCTCAAGGTGGCCCTCGCCCTCACTTCAGGGTCAGATGCAAACTCTAAATGTTACTCCACATTCCTGTAAATCTTACTGAACACCTAACCCTAACCCTAGCGCGAAGCCTTGGACTAGATTCTTCACCTACAACATTGATGTCAACTAAGACACATCTTAACTCGGAGCCTGAATTTCACATTCTCAATCACAACAGAAGAGAACCCTTATTCTCTCGGTAACCGTCTCTTCCGCAGAGATTTTCTCTTACAGATAGCCCTAACCCTCTCCCAGGACCCTTTCACTGAACCGCTACCATCAGCATCGACGTCTGTCATTCGTTCCCACAACCCTGAAGCTCGTTCTGGCCACTGCCCTCTTGTCAGAGTCGGATCAGAACGCTAAATGTCACTCAATTTTCCGCAGACTCCTTACCTTACAACTAATGCCAACCCTATCCCTGGTGCCAGGATCTGACACTTCACCTTCATCATTGATGTCACACTCACTTCACCTTAAACCTTAAACTTATTCTTGCACAAAACCTCACATCAGAGGTGGATCCGAATTCTAACTGCAACCCTATCTCACCCGTACTCCTTATCGAACACATAACCCTAACCCTAGATCTGACCCTTGAACCAGAATCTTCACCTTCACCGTTGCTATCAACTATGACCCCCTTAATCCTCTGACTCGATCTCACACTCACACTCAATTCAGAATTTTTCGCAAATTCTGTCCATAACCATATTTTCTGCATAGACCTTTCCTTACAGAAAACCCTAACCCTAGCCCCGGATCCTTAACCTGAATGCTCACCATCAGCATCGGTGTCACCGATGCCACATCTTGATGATGAAGTCCAAGCTGGCCTTCACCCACACGTCAGAGTAGGATGCTTAACCTAAACATAACCACATCCACCGCATAAACTTTAGACAATTGCCTAACCCTAACCCTAGCACATTCCTGTGACCTGAGCCTCCAAAATCATCATGGACGTCACCCTTGCCTCACTGCGACTCAGTTGGACAGTTGCCCTAAACTTGGAGAAGGACCCTCAGTCTAAACGTACCAATTGCCTGCCCCTACAGCTTTCCAAAAACCTAACCCTAACACTACCCCTGGCTCGGGCTCCTGAGACCTCACCTTGACCATTGACGTCATCCATGCCTCACCATAAACCTGATCCACCATCTTGCACACCCTGTCACATCAGACTCAGAAGCTAACTCTATCCGTAAAGAGAATGTTTCTGTATACCAGAGAGAACACAGAATTTTAACCCTGAAACTGATGCCTGGACCTGTAGACAGAGTGTCAGCATCGGAGACACCGAGGGATCTCCCAACACGGAAACACAATTTCACAGTCCCAGTCACATCAGAGCTAGACCTTAAGTCTTATACTTAACTTATTCTTTCTGTACTAGAGCCCGAACCAGTAATTCTAACCCTAGCCATGACTCTTGGACATGCCCCTTAATCGTAACCATTGGCATCACTCACGCTTCATCGTAATCCTTTACCTCAATCCCGCACTTGCCCTCCCATCAGAGAGAAACCTGAAGCCTTTCCATAACCCTATCCTTCCTGTACACCTTACAGATCAAAACTAAACTTACTCTAGCCCTTGGAACTATACCTGAACCGACACCATCAGCTTCAACGTCTGTCATGCCGCACCATAAGCCTGAATCTCAAGGTCGCCGTCACCCTCACGTCAGGGACAGATGCGAACTCTAAATGTAACTGCATAATCCTGTCAATCTTACTGAACACCTAACCCTAACCCTAGTGCCAAGCCCTGGACTAGATTTTTCACCCGCAGCAATGATGTCAACTACGACACATCTTAATTCGGAGCTTGAATCTCACACTCACACTGACATCAGAAGAGAACCCTAATTCTTTCGGAAACCGTCTTTTCCGCACTGATTTTCTCATACAGATAACCCTAGGCGTATCCCAGGCCACTTTCACTGAACCGCCACCATCAGCATCGACGTCTGTCATTCCTCCCCATAATCCTGAAGCTCGTTCTGGACGCTGCCCTCATGTCAGAGTCGGATCAGTACTCTAACTGTCACTCAATCTGCAGCATACTCCTTACCTTACAACTAAGGCTGACCCTATCCCTGGTACCGGGATCTGGCACTTCACCTTCATCATTGTTGTGACCCTCACTTCACCTTAAACTTAAACTTATTCTTGCACTCACCCTCACATCAGAGGCGGATCCGAATTCTAACTGCAACCCTACCTCACCCGTACTCCTTATCAAACCCATAACCCTACCCTAGATCTGAACCTTGAATCAGATTATTCACCTTCATCGTTGCTACCCACTATGACACCCTTAATGGTGTGACTCGATCTCACACTCGCCCTCAATTTAGAATTGCACCCTAATTCTGTCCATAACCATATTATCTGCATAAACCTGCATACACCTTTCCTTACCGAAAACTCTAACCCTGGAACAGGTTCCTTTACCTGCATGCTCACCACCAGCATTGATGTCACCGATGGAATACCTTAATGATGAAGTCCAAACTGGCCTTCACCCACACGTCAGAGTAGGATCCTCTATCTAAACATAACCACATCCACGGCATAAACTAAAACAATTCCCTATCCCTAACCCTAGCACATACCTGTGGCCTGTCCATCCATAATCTCCATGGATGTGACCCTTGCCTCATTGTCAGCCTGCGACTGAATTGGACAGTTGCCCTAACCTTGCAGAAGGACCCTCAGTCTAAACGTACCAATACCCTGCCCCTACGGCTTTCCAAAATCCTAACCCTAACCCTAGCCCTGGCTCGTGGTCCTGACACCTCACCTTGACCATTGACGTCAACCATGCCTCACCATAAACCTGATCCACCATCTTGCACTCCCTTTCTCATCAGAACTAGAAGCCAACTCTATCCATAAAGCCACTGTCTCTGCATACCAGACAGAACAAAAAATTTTAACTCTAAAACTGGTGCCTGGACCTATACACAAAGCGTCATTATCACAAACACCCAGGGATCTCCTCAACACGGAAACGCAAATTCACACTCGCACTCACATCAGAGGTAGACCCTAACCCTAATAATTAACTTATCCTTTCTGCACAACAGCCCTAACCTCTATATTCAAAGCCTAGCCATGACTCTTGGACCTGCCCCTTCACCATAACCGTTGGCATCACCTGCGCTTCATCGTAATCCTAATCTTCAATCCCGAACGTGCCCTCCCATCGGAGAGAAACTCGAAATTTTTCCATAAACCTATCCTTCTTCTACACCTTACAGTACACAATAAACTTACTCTAGCCCTCGGCATTTTACCTGATCCAAAACCAACAGCCTCAATGTCTGTCTTGCCGCACCATAAGCCTGAAGCTCAAGGTGGCCCTCGCCCTCACTTCAGGGTCAGATGCAAACTCTAAATGTTACTCCACATTCCTGTAAATCTTACTGAACACCTAACCCTAACCCTAGCGCAAAGCCTTGGACTAGATTCTTCCCCTACAACATTGATGTCAACTAAGACACATCTTAACTCGGAGCCTGAATTTCACATTCTCAATCACTACAGAAGAGAACCCTTATTCTCTCGGTAACCATCTCTTCCGCAGAGATTTTCTCTTACACATAGCCCTAACCCTCTCCCAGGACCCTTTCACTGAACCGCTACCATCAGCATCGACGTCTGTCATTCGTTCCCACAAACCTGAAGCTCGTTCTGGCCACTGCCCTCTTGTCAGAGTGGGATCAGAACGCTAAATGTCACTCAATTTTCCGCAGACTCCTTACCTTACAACTAATGCCAACCCTATCCCTGGTGCCAGGATCTGACACTTCACCTTCATCATTGTTGTCACACTCACTTCACCTTAAACCTTAAACTTATTCTTGCACAAAACCTCACATCAGAGGTGGATCCGAATTCTAACTGCAACCCTATCTCACCCGTACTCCTTATCGAACACATAACCCTAACCCTAGATCTGACCCTTGAACCAGAATCTTCACCTTCACCGTTGCTATCAACTATGACTCCCTTAATCCTCTGACTCGATCTCACACTCACACTCAATTCAGAATTTTTCGCAAATTCTGTCCATAACCATATTTTCTGCATAGACCTTTCCTTACAGAAAACCCTAACCCTAGCCCCGGATCCTTAACCTGAATGCTCACCGTCAGCATCGGTGTCACCGATGCCACATCTTGATGATGAAGTCCAAGCTGGCCTTCACCCACACGTCAGAGTAGGATGCTTAATCTAAACATAACCACATCCACCGCATAAACTTTAGACAATTGCCTAACCCTAACCCTAGCACATTCCTGTGACCTGAGCCTCCAAAATCATCATGGACGTCACCCTTGCCTCACTGCGACTCAATTGGACAGTTGCCCTACACTTGGAGAAGGACCCTCAGTCTAAACGTACCAATTGCCTGCCCCTACAGCTTTCCAAAAACCTAACCCTAACACTACCCCTGGCTCGGGGTCCTGACACCTCACCTTGACCATTGACGTCATCCATGCCTCACCATAAACCTGATCCACCATCTTGCGCACCCTGTCACATCAGACTCAGAAGCTAACTCTATCCGTAAAGAGAATGTTTCTGTATACCAGAGAGAACACAGAATTTTAACCCTGAAACTGATGCCTGGACCTGTATAAAGAGTGTCAGCATCGGAGACACCCAGGGATCTCCCAACACGGAAACACAATTTCACAGTCACAGTCACATCAGAGCTAGACCTTAAGTCTTATAATTAACTTATTCTTTCTGTACTAGAGCCCGAACCAGTAATTCTAACCCTAGCCATGACTCTTGGACATGCCCCTTATTCGTAACCATTGGCATCACTCACGCTTCATCGTAATCCTTTACCTCAATCCCGCACTTGCCCTCCCATCAGAGAGAAACCTGAAGCCTTTCCATAACCCTATCCTTCCTATACACCTTACAGAACAAAACTAAACTTACTCTAGCCCTTGGAACTATACCTGAACCGACACCATCAGCTTCAACGTCTGTCATGCCGCACCATAAGCCTGAATCTCAAGGTCGCCGTCACCCTCACGTCAGGGACAGATGCGAACTCTAAATTTAACTGCATAATCCTGTCAATCTTACTGAACACCTAACCCTAACCCTAGTGCCAAGCCCTGGACTAGATTTTTCACCCGCAGCAATGATGTCAACTACGACACATCTTAATTCGGAGCTTGAATCTCACACTCGCACTGACATCAGAAGAGAACCCTAATTCTTTCGGAAACCGTCTTTTCCGCACTGATTTTCTCTTACAGATAACACTAAGCGTATCCCAGGCCCCTTTCACTGAACCGCCACCATCAGCATCGACGTCTGTCATTCCTCCCCATAATCCTGAAGCTCGTTCTGGACGCTGCCCTCATGTCAGAGTCGGATCAGTACTCTAACTGTCACTCAATCTGCAGCATACTCCTTACCTTACAACTAATGCTGACCCTATCCCTGGTACCGGGATCTGACACTTCCCCTTCATCATTGTTGTGACCCTCACTTCACCTGAAACTTAAACTTATTCTTGCACTCACCCTCACAACAGAGGCGGATCCGAATTCTAACTGCAACCCTTCCTCACCCGTACTCCTTATCAAACCCATAACCCTACCCTAGATCTGAACCTTGAATCAGATTATTCACCTTCATCGTTGCTACCCACTATGACACCCTTAATGGTGTGACTCGATCTCACACTCGCCCTCAATTTAGAATTGCACCCTAATTCTGTCCATAACCATATTATCTGCATAAACCTGCATAGACCTTTCCTTACAGAAAACTCTAACCCTGGAACAGGTTCCTTTACCTGCATGCTCACCACCAGCATTGATGTCACCGATGCCATACCTTAATGATGAAGTCCAAACTGGCCTTCACCCACACGTCAGAGTAGGATCCTCTATCTAAACATAACCACATCCATGGCATAAACTAAAACAATTCCCTATCCCTAACCCTAGCACATACCTGTGGCCTGACCATCCATAATCTCCATGGATGTGACCCTTGCCTCATTGTCAGCCTGCGACTGAATTCGACAGTTGCCCTAACCTTGCAGAAGGACCCTCAGTCTAAACCTACCAATACTCTGCCCCTACGGCTTTCCAAAATCCTAACCCTAACCCTAGCCCTGGCTCGTGGTCCTGACACCTCACCTTGACCATTGACGTAAACCATGCCTCACCATAAACCTGATCCACCATCTTGCACTCCCTTTCTCATCAGAACTAGAAGCCAACTCTATCCATAAAGCCACTGTCTCTGCATACCAGACAGAACAAAAAATTTTAACTCTAAAACTGGTGCCTGGACCTATACACAAAGCGTCATTATCACAAACACCCAGGGATCTCCTCAACACGGAAACGCAAATTCACACTCGCACTCACATCAGAGGTAGACCCTAACCCTAATAATTAACTTATCCTTTCTGCACAACAGCCCTAACCTCTATATTCAAAGCCTAGCCATGACTCTTGGACCTGCCCCTTCACCATAACCGTTGGCATCACCTGCGCTTCATCGTAATCCTAATCTTCAATCCCGAACGTGCCCTCCCATCGGAGAGAAACTCGAAATTTTTCCATAAACCTATCCTTCTTCTACACCTTACAGAACACAATAAACTTACTCTAGCCCTCGGCATTTTACCTGATCCAAAACCAACAGCCTCAATGTCTGTCTTGCCACACCATAAGCCTGAAGCTCAAGGTGGCCCTCGCCCTCACTTCAGGGTCAGATGCAAACTCTAAATGTTACTCCACATTCCTGTAAATCTTACTGAACACCTAACCCTAACCCTAGCGCGAAGCCTTGGACTAGATTCTTCACCTACAACATTGATGTCAACTAAGACACATCTTAACTCGGAGCCTGAATTTCACATTCTCAATCACAACAGAAGAGAACCCTTATTCTCTCGGTAACCGTCTCTACCGCAGAGATTTTCTCTTACACATAGCCCTAACCCTCTCCCAGGACCCTTTCACTGAACCGCTACCATCAGCATCGACGTCTGTCATTCGTTCCCACAACCCTGAAGCTCGTTCTGGCCACTGCCCTCTTGTCAGAGTGGGATCAGAACGCTAAATGTCACTCAATTTTCCGCAGACTCCTTACCTTACAACTAATGCCAACCCTATCCCTGGTGCCAGGATCTGACACTTCACCTTCATCATTGTTGTCACACTCACTTCACCTTAAACCTTAAACTTATTCTTGCACAAAACCTCACATCAGAGGTGGATCCGAATTCTAACTGCAACCCTATCTCACCCGTACTCCTTATCGAACACATAACCCTAACCCTAGATCTGACCCTTGAACCAGAATCTTCACCTTCACCGTTGCTATCATCTATGACTCCCTTAATCCTCTGACTCGATCTCACACTCACACTCAATTCAGAATTTTTCGCAAATTCTGTCCATAACCATATTTTCTGCATAGACCTTTCCTTACAGAAAACCCTAACCCTAGCCCCGGATCCTTAACCTGAATGCTCACCGTCAGCATCGGTGTCACCGATGCCACATCTTGATAATGAAGTCCAAGCTGGCCTTCACCCACACGTCAGAGTAGGATGCTTAATCTAAACATAACCACATCCACCGCATAAACTTTAGACAATTGCCTAACCCTAACCCTAGCACATTCCTGTGACCTGAGCCTCCAAAATCATCATGGACGTCACCCTTGCCTCACTGCGACTCAATTGGACAGTTGCCCTAAACTTGGAGAAGGACCCTCAGTCTAAACGTACCAATTGCCTGCCCCTACAGCTTTCCAAAAACCTAACCCTAACACTACCCCTGGCTCGGGGTCCTGACACCTCACCTTGACCATTGACGTCATCCATGCCTCACCATAAACCTGATCCACCATCTTGCGCACCCTGTCACATCAGACTCAGAAGCTAACTCTATCCGTAAAGAGAATGTTTCTGTATACCAGAGAGAACACAGAATTTTAACCCTGAAACTGATGCCTGGACCTGTATACAGAGTGTCAGCATCGGAGACACCCAGGGATCTCCCAACACGGAAACACAATTTCACAGTCACAGTCACATCAGAGCTAGACCTTAAGTCTTATAATTAACTTATTCTTTCTGTACTAGAGCCCGAACCAGTAATTCTAACCCTAGCCATGACTCATGGACATGCCCCTTAATCGTAACCATTGGCATCACTCACGCTTCATCGTAATCCTTTACCTCAATCCCGCACTTGCCCTCCCATCAGAGAGAAACCTGAAGCCTTTCCATAACCCTATCCTTCCTATACACCTTACAGAACAAAACTAAACTTACTCTAGCCCTTGGAACTATACCTGAACCGACACCATCAGCTTCAACGTCTGTCATGCCGCACCATAAGCCTGAATCTCAAGGTCGCCGTCACCCTCACGTCAGGGACAGATGCGAACTCTAAATTTAACTGCATAATCCTGTCAATCTTACTGAACACCTAACCCTAACCCTAGTGCCAAGCCCTGGACTAGATTTTTCACCCGCAGCAATGATGTCAACTACGACACATCTTAATTCGGAGCTTGAATCTCACACTCGCACTGACATCAGAAGAGAACCCTAATTCTTTCGGAAACCGTCTTTTCCGCACTGATTTTCTCTTACAGATAACACTAAGCGTATCCCAGGACCCTTTCACTGAACCGCCACCATCAGCATCGACGTCTGTCATTCCTCCCCATAATCCTGAAGCTCGTTCTGGACGCTGCCCTCATGTCAGAGTCGGATCAGTACTCTAACTGTCACTCAATCTGCAGCATACTCCTTACCTTACAACTAATGCTGACCCTATCCCTGGTACCGGGATCTTACACTTCACCTTCATCATTGTTGTGACCCTCACTTCACCTGAAACTTAAACTTATTCTTGCACTCACCCTCACAACAGAGGCGGATCCGAATTCTAACTGCAACCCTTCCTCACCCGTACTCCTTATCAAACCCATAACCCTACCCTAGATCTGAACCTTGAATCAGATTATTCACCTTCATCGTTGCTAACCACTATGACACCCTTAATGGTGTGACTCGATCTCACACTCGCCCTCAATTTAGAATTGCACCCTAATTCTGTCCATAACCATATTATCTGCATAAACCTGCATAGACCTTTCCTTACAGAAAACTCTAACCCTGGAACAGGTTCCTTTACCTGCATGCTCACCACCAGCATTGATGTCACCGATGCCATACCTTAATGATGAAGTCCAAACTGGCCTTCACCCACACGTCAGAGTAGGATCCTCTATCTAAACATAACCACATCCATGGCATAAACTAAAACAATTCCCTATCCCTAACCCTAGCACATACCTGTGGCCTGACCATCCATAATCTCCATGGATGTGACCCTTGCCTCATTGTCAGCCTGTGACTGAATTCGACAGTTGTCCTAACCTTGCAGAAGGACCCTCAGTCTAAACCTACCAATACTCTGCCCCTACGGCTTTCCAAAATCCTAACCCTAACCCTAGCCCTGGCTCGTGGTCCTGACACCTCACCTTGACCATTGACGTGCCTCACCATAAACCTGATCCACCATCTTGCACTCCCTTTCTCATCAGAACTAGAAGCCAACTCTATCCATAAAGCCACTGTCTCTGCATACCAGAGAGAACAAAAAATTTTAACTCTAAAACTGGTGCCTGGACCTATACACAAAGCGTCATTATCACAAACACCCAGGGATCTCCTCAACACGGAAACGCAAATTCACACTCGCACTCACATCAGAGGTAGACCCTAACCCTAATAATTAACTTATCCTTTCTGCACAACAGCCCTAACCTCTATATTCAAAGCCTAGCCATGACTCTTGGACCTGCCCCTTCACCATAACCGTTGGCATCACCTGCGCTTCATCGTAATCCTAATCTTCAATCCCGAACGTGCCCTCCCATCGGAGAGAAACTCGAAATTTTTCCATAAACCTATCCTTCTTCTACACCTTACAGAACACAATAAACTTACTCTAGCCCTCGGCATTTTACCTGATCCAAAACCAACAGCCTCAATGTCTGTCTTGCCACACCATAAGCCTGAAGCTCAAGGTGGCCCTCGCCCTCACTTCAGGGTCAGATGCAAACTCTAAATGTTACTCCACATTCCTGTAAATCTTACTGAACACCTAACCCTAACCCTAGCGCGAAGCCTTGGACTAGATTCTTCACCTACAACATTGATGTCAACTAAGACACATCTTAACTCGGAGCCTGAATTTCACATTCTCAATCACAACAGAAGAGAACCCTTATTCTCTCGGTAACCATCTCTTCCGCAGAGATTTTCTCTTACACATAGCCCTAACCCTCTCCCAGGACCCTTTCACTGAACCGCTACCATCAGCATCGACGTCTGTCATTCGTTCCCACAACCCTGAAGCTCGTTCTGGCCACTGCCCTCTTGTCAGAGTCGGATCAGAACGCTAAATGTCACTCAATTTTCCGCAGACTCCTTACCTTACAACTAATGCCAACCCTATCCCTGGTGCCAGGATCTGACACTTCACCTTCATCATTGATGTCACACTCACTTCACCTTAAACCTTAAACTTATTCTTGCACAAAACCTCACATCAGAGGTGGATCCGAATTCTAACTGCAACCCTATCTCACCCGTACTCCTTATCGAACACATAACCCTAACCCTAGATCTGACCCTTGAACCAGAATCTTCACCTTCACCGTTGCTATCAACTATGACTCCCTTAATCCTCTGACTCGATCTCACACTCACACTCAATTCAGAATTTTTCGCAAATTCTGTCCATAACCATATTTTCTGCATAGACCTTTCCTTACAGAAAACCCTAACCCTAGCCCCGGATCCTTCACCTGAATGCTCACCGTCAGCATCGGTGTCACCGATGCCACATCTTGATGATGAAGTCCAAGCTGGCCTTCACCCACACGTCAGAGTAGGATGCTTAATCTAAACATAACCACATCCACCGCATAAACTTTAGACAATTGCCTAACCCTAACCCTAGCACATTCCTGTGACCTGAGCCTCCAAAATCATCATGGACGTCACCCTTGCCTCACTGCGACTCAATTGGACAGTTGCCCTAAACTTGGAGAAGGACCCTCAGTCTAAACGTACCAATTGCCTGCCCCTACAGCTTTCCAAAAACCTAACCCTAACACTACCCCTGGCTCGGGGTCCTGACACCTCACCTTGACCATTGACGTCATCCATGCCTCACCATAAACCTGATCCACCATCTTGCGCACCCTGTCACATCAGACTCAGAAGCTAACTCTATCCGTAAAGAGAATGTTTCTGTATACCAGAGAGAACACAGAATTTTAACCCTGAAACTGATGCCTGGACCTGTATACAGAGTGTCAGCATCAGAGACACCCAGGGATCTCCCAACACGGAAACACAATTTCACAGTCACAGTCACATCAGAGCTAGACCTTAAGTCTTATAATTAACTTATTCTTTCTGTACTAGAGCCCGAACCAGTAATTCTAACCCTAGCCATGACTCTTGGACATGCCCCTTAATCGTAACCATTGGCATCACTCACGCTTCATCGTAATCCTTTACCTCAATCCCGCACTTGCCCTCCCATCAGAGAGAAACCTGAAGCCTTTCCATAACCCTATCCTTCCTATACACCTTACAGAACAAAACTAAACTTACTCTAGCCCTTGGAACTATACCTGAACCGACACCATCAGCTTCAACGTCTGTCATGCCGCACCATAAGCCTGAATCTCAAGGTCGCCGTCACCCTCACGTCAGGGACAGATGCGAACTCTAAATGTAACTGCATAATCCTGTCAATCTTACTGAACACCTAACCCTAAACCTAGTGCCAAGCCCTGGACTAGATTTTTCACCCGCAGCAATGATGTCAACTACGACACATCTTAATTCGGAGCTTGAATCTCACACTCGCACTGACATCAGAAGAGAACCCTAATTCTTTCGGAAACCGTCTTTTCCGCACTGATTTTCTCTTACAGATAACACTAAGCGTATCCCAGGCCCCTTTCACTGAACCGCCACCATCAGCATCGACGTCTGTCATTCCTCCCCATAATCCTGAAGCTCGTTCTGGACGCTGCCCTCATGTCAGAGTCGGATCAGTACTCTAACTGTCACTCAATCTGCAGCATACTCCTTACCTTACAACTAATGCCGATTCTATCCCTGGTACCGGGATCTTACACTTCACCTTCATCATTGTTGTGACCCTCACTTCACCTGAAACTTAAACTTATTCTTGCACTCACCCTCACAACAGAGGCGGATCCGAATTCTAACTGCAACCCTTCCTCACCCGTACTCCTTATCAAACCCATAACCCTACCCTAGATCTGAACCTTGAATCAGATTATTCACCTTCATCGTTGCTACCCACTATGACACCCTTAATGGTGTGACTCGATCTCACACTCGCCCTCAATTTAGAATTGCACCCTAATTCTGTCCATAACCATATTATCTGCATAAACCTGCATAGACCTTTCCTTACAGAAAACTCTAACCCTGGAACAGGTTCCTTTACCTGCATGCTCACCACCAGCATTGATGTCACCGATGCCATACCTTAATGATGAAGTCCAAACTGGCCTTCACCCACACGTCAGAGTAGGATCCTCTATCTAAACATAACCACATCCATGGCATAAACTAAAACAATTCCCTATCCCTAACCCTAGCACATACCTGTGGCCTGACCATCCATAATCTCCATGGATGTGACCCTTGCCTCATTGTCAGCCTGCGACTGAATTCGACAGTTGCCCTAACCTTGCAGAAGGACCCTCAGTCTAAACCTACCAATACTCTGCCCCTACGGCCTTCCAAAATCCTAACCCTAACCCTAGCCCTGGCTCGTGGTCCTGACACCTCACCTTGACCATTGACGTCAACCATGCCTCACCATAAACCTGATCCACCATCTTGCACTCCCTTTCTCATCACAACTAGAAGCCAACTCTATCCATAAAGCCACTGTCTCTGCATACCAGACAGAACAAAAAATTTTAACTCTAAAACTGGTGCCTGGACCTATACACAAAGCGTCATTATCACAAACACCCAGGGATCTCCTCAACACGGAAACGCAAATTCACACTCGCACTCACATCAGAGGTAGACCCTAACCCTAATAATTAACTTATCCTTTCTGCACAACAGCCCTAACCTCTATATTCAAAGCCTAGCCATGACTCTTGGACCTGCCCCTTCACCATAACCGTTGGCATCACCTGCGCTTCATCGTAATCCTAATCTTCAATCCCGAACGTGCCCTCCCATCGGAGAGAAACTCGAAATTTTTCCATAAACCTATACTTCTTCTACACCTTACAGAACACAATAAACTTACTCTAGCCCTCGGCATTTTACCTGATCCAAAACCAACAGCCTCAATGTCTGTCTTGCCACACCATAAGCCTGAAGCTCAAGGTGGCCCTCGCCCTCACTTCAGGGTCAGATGCAAACTCTAAATGTTACTCCACATTCCTGTAAATCTTACTGAACACCTAACCCTAACCCTAGCGTGAAGCCTTGGACTAGATTCTTCACCTACAACATTGATGTCAACTAAGACACATCTTAACTCGGAGCCTGAATTTCACATTCTCAATCACAACAGAAGAGAACCCTTATTCTCTCGGTAACCGTCTCTTCCGCAGAGATTTTCTCTTACACATATCCCTAACCCTCTCCCAGGACCCTTTCACTGAACCGCTACCATCAGCATCGACGTCTGTCATTCGTTCCCACAACCCTGAAGCTCGTTATGGCCACTGTTCTCTTGTCAGAGTGGGATCAGAACGCTAAATGTCACTCAATTTTCCGCAGACTCCTTACCTTACAACTAATGCCAACCCTATCCCTGGTGCCAGGATCTGACACTTCACCTTCATCATTGATGTCACACTCACTTCACCTTAAACCTTAAACTTATTCTTGCACAAAACCTCACATCAGAGGTGGATCCGAATTCTAACTGCAACCCTATCTCACCCGTACTCCTTATCGAACACATAACCCTAACCCTAGATCTGACCCGTGAACCAGAATCTTCACCTTCACCGTTGCTATCAACTATGACTCCCTTAATCCTCTGACTCGATCTCACACTCACACTCAATTCAGAATTTTTCGCAAATTCTGTCCATAACCATATTTTCTGCATAGACCTTTCCTTACAGAAAACCCTAACCCTAGCCCCGGATCCTTAACCTGAATGCTCACCGTCAGCATTGGTGTCACCGATGCCACATCTTGATGATGAAGTCCAAGCTGGCCTTCACCCACACGTGAGAGTAGGATGCTTAATCTAAACATAACCACATCCACCGCATAAACTTTAGACAATTGCCTAACCCTAACCCTAGCACATTCCTGTGACCTGAGCCTCCAAAATCATCATGGACGTCACCCTTGCCTCACTGCGACTCAATTGGACAGTTGCCCTAAACTTGGAGAAGGACCCTCAGTCTAAACGTACCAATTGCCTGCCCCTACAGCTTTCCAAAAACCTAACCCTAACACTACCCCTGGCTCGGGGTCCTGACACCTCACCTTGACCATTGACGTCATCCGTGCCTCACCATAAACCTGATCCACCATCTTGCGCACCCTGTCACATCAGACTCAGAAGCTCACTCTATCCGTAAAGAGAATGTTTCTGTATACCAGAGAGAACACAGAATTTTAACCCTGAAACTGATGCCTGGACCTGTATACAGAGTGTCAGCATCGGAGACACCCAGGGATCTCCCAACACGGAAACACAATTTCACAGTCACAGTCACATCAGAGCTAGATCTTAAGTCTTATAATTAACTTATTCTTTCTGTACTAGAGCCCGAACCAGTAATTCTAACCCTAGCCATGACTCTTGGACATGCCCCTTTATCGTAACCATTGGCATCACTCACGCTTCATCGTAATCCTTTACCTCAATCCCGCACTTGCCCTCCCATCAGAGAGAAACCTGAAGCCTTTCCATAACCCTATCCTTCCTGTACACCTTACAGAACAAAACTAAACTTACTCTAGCCCTTGGGACTATACCTGAACCGACACCATCAGCTTCAACGTCTTTCATGCGGCACCATAAGCCTGAATCTCAAGGTCGCCGTCACCCTCACGTCAGGGACAGATGCGAACTCTAAATGTAACTGCATGATCCTGTCAATCTTACTGAACACCTAACCCTAACCCTAGTGCCAAGCCCTGGACTAGATTTTTCACCCGCAGCAATGATGTCAACTACGACACATCTTAATTCGGAGCTTGAATCTCACACTCGCACTGACATCAGAAGAGAACCCTAATTCTTTCGGAAACCGTCTTTTCCGCACTGATTTTCTCTAACAGATAACCCTAGGCGTATCCCAGGCCCCTTTCACTGAACCGCCACCATCAGCATCGATGTCTGTCATTCCTCCCCATAATCCTGAAGCTCGTTCTGGACGCTGGCCTCATGTCAGAGTCGGATCAGTACTCTAACTGTCACTCAATCTGCAGCATACTCCTTACCTTACAACTAATGCTGACCCTATCCCTGGTACCGGGATCTGACACTTCACCTTCATCATTGTTGTGACCCTCACTTCACCTGAAACTTAAACTTATTCTTGCACTGACCCTCACATCAGAGGCGGATCCGAATTCTAACTGCAACCCTACTTCACCCGTACTCCTTATCAAACCCATAACCCTACCCTAGATCTGAACCTTGAATCAGATTATTCACCTTCATCGTTGCTACCCACTATGACACCCTTAATGGTGTGACTCGATCTCACACTCGCCCTCAATTTAGAATTGCACCTTAATTCTGTCCATAACCATATTATCTGCATAAACCTGCATAGACCTTTCCTTACAGAAAACTCTAACCCTGGAACAGGTTCCTTTACCTGCATGCTCACCACCAGCATTGATGTCACCGATGCCATACCTTAATGATGAAGTCCAAACTGGCCTTCACCCACACGTCAGAGTAGGATCCTCTATCTAAACATAACCACATCCACGGCATAAACTAAAACAATTCCCTATCCCTAACCCTAGCACATACCTGTGGCCTGACCATCCATAATCTCCATGGATGTGACCCTTGCCTCATTGTCAGCCTGCGACTGAATTGGACAGTTGCCCTAACCTTGCAGAAGGACCCTCAGTCTAAACGTACCAATACCCTGCCCCTACGGCTTTCCAAAATCCTAACCCTAACCCTAGCCCTGGCTCGTGGTCCTGACACCTCACCTTGACCATTGACGTCAACCATGCCTCACCATAAACCTGATCCACCATCTTGCACTCCCTTTCTCATCAGAACTAGAAGCCAACTCTATCCATAAAGCCACTGTCTCTGCATACCAGACAGAACAAAAAATTTTAACTCTAAAACTTTTGCCTGGACCTATACACAAAGCGTCATTATCACAAACACCCAGGGATCTCCTCAACACGGAAACGCAAATTCACACTCGCACTCACATCAGAGGTAGACCCTAACCCTAATAATTAACTTATCCTTTCTGCACAACAGCCCTAACCTCTATATTCAAAGCCTAGCCATGACTCTTGGACCTGCCCCTTCACCATAACCGTTGGCATCACCTGCGCTTCATCGTAATCCTAATCTTCAATCCCGAACGTGCCCTCCCATCGGAGAGAAACTCGAAATTTTTCCATAAACCTATCCTTCTTCTACACCTTACAGAACACAATAAACTTACTCTAGCCCTCGGCATTTTACCTGATCCAAAACCAACAGCCTCAATGTCTGTCTTGCCGCACCATAAGCCTGAAGCTCAAGGTGGCCCTCGCCCTCACTTCAGGGTCAGATGCAAACTCTAAATGTTACTCCACATTCCTGTAAATCTTACTGAACACCTAACCCTAACCCTAGCGCGAAGCCTTGGACTAGATTCTTCACCTACAACATTGATGTCAACTAAGACACATCTTAACTCGGAGCGTGAATTTCACATTCTCAATCACAACAGAAGAGAACCCTTATTCTCTCGGTAACCGTCTCTTCCGCAGAGATTTTCTCTTACACATAGCCCTAACCCTCTCCCAGGACCCTTTCACTGAACCGCTACCATCAGCATCGACGTCTGTCATTCGTTCCCACAACCCTGAAGCTCGTTCTGGCCACTGCCCTCTTGTCAGAGTGGGATCAGAACGCTAAATGTCACTCAATTTTCCGCAGACTCCTTACCTTACAACTAATGCCAACCCTATCCCTGGTGCCAGGATCTGACACTTCACCTTCATCATTGATGTCACACTCACTTCACCTTAAACCTTAAACTTATTCTTGCACAAAACCTCACATCAGAGGTGGATCCGAATTCTAACTGCAACCCTATCTCACCCGTACTCCTTATCGAACACATAACCCTAACCCTAGATCTGACCCTTGAACCAGAATCTTCACCTTCACCGTTGCTATCAACTATGACTCCCTTAATCCTCTGACTCGATCTCACACTCACACTCAATTCGGAATTTTTCGCAAATTCTGTCTATAACCATATTTTCTGCATAGACCTTTCCTTACAGAAAACCCTAACCCTAGCCCCGGATCCTTAAACTGAATGCTCACCGTCAGCATCGGTGTCACCGATGCCACATCTTGATGATGAAGTCCAAGCTGGCCTTCACCCACACGTCAGAGTAGGATGCTTAATCTAAACATAACCACATCCACCGCATAAACTTTAGACAATTGCCTAACCCTAACCCTAGCACATTCCTGTGACCTGAGCCTCCAAAATCATCATGGACGTCACCCTTGCCTCACTGCGACTCAATTGGACAGTTGCCCTAAACTTGGAGAAGGACCCTCAGTCTAAACGTACCAATTGCCTGCCCCTACAGCTTTCCAAAAACCTAACCCTAACACTACCCCTGGCTCGGGGTCCTGACACCTCACCTTGACCATTGACGTCATCCATGCCTCACCATAAACCTGATCCACCATCTTGCGCACCCTGTCACATCAGACTCAGAAGCTAACTCTATCCGTAAAGAGAATGTTTCTGTATACCAGAGAGAACACAGAATTTTAACCCTGAAACTGATGCCTGGACCTGTATACAGAGTGTCAGCATCGGAGACACCCAGGGATCTCCCAACACGGAAACACAATTTCACAGTCACAGTCACATCAGAGCTAGACCTTAAGTCTTATAATTAACTTATTCTTTCTGTACTAGAGCCCGAACCAGTAATTCTAACCCTAGCCATGACTCTTGGACATGCCCCTTAATCGTAACCATTGGCATCACTCACGCTTCATCGTAATCCTTTACCTCAATCCCGCACTTGCCCTCCCATCAGAGAGAAACCTGAAGCCTTTCCATAACACTATCCTTCCTATACACCTTACAGAACAAAACTAAACTTACTCTAGCCCTTGGAACTATACCTGAACCGACATCATCAGCTTCAACGTCTGTCATGCCGCACCATAAGCCTGAATCTCAAGGTCGCCGTCACCCTCACGTCAGGGACAGATGCGAACTCTAAATGTAACTGCATGATCCTGTCAATCTTACTGAACACCTAACCCTAACCCTAGTGACAGGCCCTGGACTAGATTTTTCACCCGCAGCAATGATGTCAACTACGACACATCTTAATTCGGAGCTTGAATCTCACACTCGCACTGACATCAGAAGAGAACCCTAATTCTTTCGGAAACCGTCTTTTCCGCACTGATTTTCTCTAACAGAAAACCCTAGGCGTATCTCAGGCCCCTTTCACTGAACCGCCACCATCAGCATCGACGTCTGTCATTCCTCCCCATAATCCTGAAGCTCGTTCTGGACGCTGGCCTCATGTCAGAGTCGGATCAGTACTCTAACTGTCACTCAATCTGCAGCATACTCCTTACCTTACAACTAATGCTGACCCTATCCCTGGTACCGGGATCTGACACTTCACCTTCATCATTGTTGTGACCCTCACTTCACCTGAAACTTAAACTTATTCTTGCACTCACCCTCACATCAGAGGCGGATCCGAATTCTAACTGCAACCCTACTTCACCCGTACTCCTTATCAAACCCATAACCCTACCCTAGATCTGAACCTTGAATCAGATTATTCACCTTCATCGTTGCTACCCACTATGACACCCTTAATTTTGTGACTCGATCTCACACTCGCCCTCAATTTAGAATTGCACCTTAATTCTGTCCATAACCATATTATCTGCATAAACCTGCATAGACCTTTCCTTACAGAAAACTCTAACCCTGGAACAGGTTCCTTTACCTGCATGCTCACCACCAGCATTGATGTCACCGATGCCATACCTTAATGATGAAGTCCAAACTGGCCTTCACCCACACGTCAGAGTAGGATCCTCTATCTAAACATAACCACATCCACGGCATAAACTAAAACAATTCCCTATACCTAACCCTAGCACATACCTGTGGCCTGACCATCCATAATCTCCATGGATGTGACCCTTGCCTCATTGTCAGCCTGCGACTGAATTGGACAGTTGCCCTAACCTTGCAGAAGGACCCTCAGTCTAAACGTACCAATACCGTGCCCCTACGGCTTTCCAAAATCCTAACCCTAACCCTAGCCCTGGCTCGTGGTCCTGACACCTCACCTTGACCATTGACGTCAACCATGCCTCACCATAAACCTGATCCACCATCTTGCACTCCCTTTCTCATCCGAACTAGAAGCCAACTCTATCCATAAAGCCACTGTCTCTGCATACCAGAGAGAACAGAAAATTTTAACTCTAAAACTGGTGCCTGGACCTACACACAAAGCGTCATTATCACAAACACCCAGGGATCTCCTCAGCACGGAAACGCAAATTCACACTCGCACTCACATCAGAGGTAGACCCTAACCCTTATAATTAACTTATCCTTTCTGCACAACAGCCCTAACCTCTATATTCAAAGCCTAGCCATGACTCTTGGACCTGCCCCTTCACCATAACCGTTGGCATCACCTGCGCTTCATCGTAATCCTAATCTTCAATCCCGAACGTGCCCTCCCATCGGAGAGAAACTCGAAATTTTTCCATAAACCTATCCTTCTTCTACACCTTACAGAACACAATAAACTTACTCTAGCCCTCGGCATTTTACCTGATCCAAAACCAACAGCCTCAATGTCTGTCTTGCCGCACCATAAGCCTGAAGCTCAAGGTGGCCCTCGCCCTCACTTCAGGGTCAGATGCAAACTCTAAATGTTACTCCACATTCCTGTAAATCTTACTGAACACCTAACCCTAACCCTAGCGCGAAGCCTTGGACTAGATTCTTCACCTACAACATTGATGTCAACTAAGACACATCTTAACTCGGAGCCTGAATTTCACATTCTCAATCACAACAGAAGAGAACCCTTATTCTCTCGGTAACCGTCTCTTCCGCAGAGATTTTCTCTTACACATAGCCCTAACCCTCTCCCAGGACCCTTTCACTGAACCGCTACCATCAGCATCGATGTCTGTCATTCGTTCCCACAACCCTGAAGCTCGTTCTGGCCACTGCCCTCTTGTCAGAGTCGGATCAGAACGCTAAATGTCACTCAATTTTCCGCAGACTCCTTACCTTACAACTAATGCCAACCCTATCCCTGGTGCCAGGATCTGACACTTCACCTTCATCATTGATGTCACACTCACTTCACCTTAAACCTTAAACTTATTCTTGCACAAAACCTCACATCAGAGGTGGATCCGAATTCTAACTGCAACCCTATCTCACCCGTACTCCTTATCGAACACATAACCCTAACCCTAGATCTGACCCTTGAAGCAGAATCTTCACCTTCACCGTTGCTATCAACTATGACTCCCTTAATCCTCTGACTCGATCTCACACTCACACTCAATTCAGAATTTTTCGCAAATTCTGTCCATAACCATATTTTCTGCATAGACCTTTCCTTACAGAAAACCCTAACCCTAGCCCCGGATCCTTAACCTGAATGCTCACCGTCAGCATCGGTGTCACCGATGCAACATCTTGATGATGAAGTCCAAGCTGGCCTTCACCCACACGTCAGAGTAGGATGCTTAATCTAAACATAACCACATCCACCGCATAAACTTTAGACAATTGCCTAACCCTAACCCTAGCACATTCCTGTGACCTGAGCCTCCAAAATCATCATGGACGTCACCCTTGCCTCACTGCGACTCAATTGGACAGTTGCCCTAAACTTGGAGAAGGACCCTCAGTCTAAACGTACCAATTGCCTGCCCCTACAGCTTTCCAAAAACCTAACCCTAACACTACCCCTGGCTCGGGGTCCTGACACCTCACCTTGACCATTGACGTCATCCGTGCCTCACCATAAACCTGATCCACCATCTTGCGCACCCTGTCACATCAGACTCAGAAGCTAACTCTATCCGTAAAGAGAATGTTTCTGTATACCAGAGAGAACACAGAATTTTAACCCTGAAACTGATGCCTGGACCTGTATACAGAGTGTCAGCATCGGAGACACCCAGGGATCTCCCAACACGGAAACACAATTTCACAGTCACAGTCACATCAGAGCTAGACCTTAAGTCTTATAATTAACTTATTCTTTCTGTACTAGAGCACGAACCAGTAATTCTAACCCTAGCCATGACTCTTGGACATGCCCCTTAATCGTAACCATTGGCATCACTCACGCTTCATCGTAATCCTTTACCTCAATCCCGCACTTGCCCTCCCATCAGAGAGAAACCTGAAGCCTTTCCATAACCCTATCCTTCCTGTACACCTTACAGAACAAAACTAAACTTACTCTAGCCCTTGGAACTATACCTGAACCGACACCATCAGCTTCAACGTCTGTCATGCCGCACCATAAGCCTGAATCTCAAGGTCGCCGTCACCCTCACGTCAGGGACAGATGCGAACTCTAAATGTAACTGCATAATCCTGTCAATCTTACTGAACACCTAACCCTAAACCTAGTGCCAAGCCCTGGACTAGATTTTTCACCCGCAGCAATGATGTCAACTACGACACATCTTAATTCGGAGCTTGAATCTCACACTCACACTGACATCAGAAGAGAACCCTAATTCTTTCGGAAACCGTCTTTTCCGCACTGATTTTCTCTTACAGATAACCCTAAGCGTATCCCAGGCCCCTTTCACTGAACCGCCACCATCAGCATCGACGTCTGTCATTCCTCCCCATAATCCTGAAGCTCGTTCTGGACGCTGCCCTCATGTCAGAGTCGGATCAGTACTCTAACTGTCACTCAATCTGCAGCATACTCCTTACCTTACAACTAATGCTGACCCTATCCCTGGTACCGGGATCTGACACTTCACCTTCATCATTGTTGTGACCCTCACTTCACCTGAAACTTAAACTTATTCTTGCACTCACCCTCACATCAGAGGCGGATCCGAATTCTAACTGCAACCCTACCTCACCCATACTCCTTATCAAACCCATAACCCTACCCTAGATCTGAACCTTGAATCAGATTATTCACCTTCATCGTTGCTACCCACTATGACACCCTTAATGGTGTGACTCGATCTCACACTCGCCCTCAATTTAGAATTGCACCCTAATTCTGTCCATAACCATATTATCTGCATAAACCTGCATAGACCTTTCCTTACAGAAAACTCTAACCCTGGAACAGGTTCCTTTACCTGCATGCTCACCACCAGCATTGATGTCACCGATGCCATACCTTAATGATGAAGTCCAAACTGGCCTTCACCCACACGTCAGAGTAGGATCCTCTATCTAAACATAACCACATCCACGGCATAAACTAAAACAATTCCCTATCCCTAACCCTAGCCAATACCTGTGGCCTGACCATCCATAATCTCCATGGATGTGACCCTTGCCTCATTGTCAGCCTGCGACTGAATTGGACAGTTGCCCTAACCTTGCAGAAGGACCCTCAGTCTAAACGTACCAATACCCTGCCCCTACGGCTTTCCAAAATCCTAACCCTAACCCTAGCCCTGGCTCATGGTCCTGACACCTCACCTTGACCATTGATGTCAAACATGCCTCACCATAAACCTGATCCACCATCATGCACTCCCTTTCTCATCAGAACTAGAAGCCAACTCTATCCATAAAGCCACTGTCTCTGCATACCAGAGAGAACAAAAAATTTTAACTCTAAAACTGGTGCCTGGACCTATACACAAAGCGTCATTATCACAAACACCCAGGGATCTCCTCAACACGGAAACGCAAATTCACACTCGCACTCACATCAGAGGTAGACCCTAACCCTAATAATTAACTTATCCTTTCTGCACAACAGCCCTAACCTCTATATTCAAAGCCTAGCCATGACTCTTGGACCTGCCCCTTCACCATAACCGTTGGCATCACCTGCGCTTCATCGTAATCCTAATCTTCAATCCCGAACGTGCCCTCCCATCGGAGAGAAACACGAAATTTTTCCATAAACCTATCCTTCTTCTACACCTTACAGAACACAATAAACTTACTCTAGCCCTCGGCATTTTACCTGATCCAAAACCAACAGCCTCAATGTCTGTCTTGCCGCACCATAAGCCTGAAGCTCAAGGTGGCCCTCGCCCTCACTTCAGGGTCAGATGCAAACTCTAAATGTTACTCCACATTCCTGTAAATCTTACTGAACACCTAACCCTAACCCTAGCACGAAGCCTTGGACTAGATTCTTCACCTACAACATTGATGTCAACTAAGACACATCTTAACTCGGAGCCTGAATTTCACATTCTCAATCACAACAGAAGAGAACCCTTATTCTCTCGGTAACCGTCTCTTCCGCAGAGATTTTCTCTTACACATAGCCCTAACCCTCTCCCAGGACCCTTTCACTGAACCGCTACCATCAGCATCGACGTCTGTCATTCGTTCCCACAACCCTGAAGCTCGTTCTGGCCACTGCCCTCTTGTAAGAGTCGGATCAGAACGCTAAATGTCACTCAATTTTGCGCAGACTCCTTACCTTACAACTAATGCCAACCCTATCCCTGGTGCCAGGATCTGACACTTCACCTTCATCATTGATGTCACACTCACTTCACCTTAAAACTTAAACTTATTCTTGCCCAAAACCTCACATCAGAGGTTGATCCGAATTCTAACTGCAACCCTATCTCACCCGTACTCCTTATCGAACACATAACCCTAACCCTAGATCTGACCCTTGAACCAGAATCTTCACCTTCACCGTTGCTATCAACTATGACTCCCTTAATCCTCTGACTCGATCTCACACTCACACTCAATTCAGAATTTTTCGCAAATTCTGTCCATAACCATATTTTCTGCATAGACCTTTCCTTACAGAAAATCCTAACCCTAGCCCAGGAACCTTAACCTGAATGCTCACCGTCAATATTGGTTTCACCGATGCCACATCTTGATGATGAAGTCCAAGCTGGCCTTCACCCACACGTGAGAGTAGGATGCTTAATCTAAACATAACCACATCCACCACATAAACTTTAGACAATTACCTAACCCTAACCCTAGCACATTCCTGTGACCTGAGCCTCCAAAATCATCATGGTCGTCACCCTTGCCTCACTGCGACTCAATTGGACAGTTGCCCTAAACTTGGAGAAGGACCCTCAGTCTAAACGTACCAATTGCCTGCCCCTACAGCTTTCCAAAAACCTAACCCTAACACTACCCCTGGCTCGGGGTAATGACACCTCACCTTGACCATTGACGTCATCCGTGCCTCACCAAAAACCTGATCCACCATCTTGCGCACCCTGTCACATCAGACTCAGAAGCTATCTCTATCCGTAAAGAGAATGTTTCTGTATACCAGAGAGAACACAGAATTTTAACCCTGCAACTGATGCCTGGACCTGTATACAGTGTGTCAGCATCGGAGACACCCAGGGATCTCCCAACACGGAAACACAATTTCACAGTCACAGTCACATCAGAGCTAGACCTTAAGTCTTATAATTAACTTATTCTTTCTGTACTAGAGCCCGAACCAGTAATTCTAACCCTAGCCATGACTCTTGGACATGCCCCTTAATCGTAACCATTGGCATCACTCACGCTTCATCGTAATCCTTTACCTCAATCCCGCACTTGCCCTCCCATCAGAGAGAAACCTGAAGCCTTTCCATAACCCTATCCTTCCTGTACACCTTACAGAACAAAACTAAACTTACTCTAGCCCTTGGGACTATACCTGAACCGACACCATCAGCTTCAACGTCTGTCATGCCGCACCATAAGCCTGAATCTCAAGGTCGCCGTCACCCGCACGTCAGGGACAGATGCGAACTCTAAATGTAACTGCATAGTCCTGTCAATCGTACTGAACACCTAACCCTAACCCTAGTGCCAAGCCCTGGACTAGATTTTTCACCCGCAGCAATGATGTCAACTACGACACATCTTAATTCGGAGCTTGAATCTCACACTCGCACTGACATCAGAAGAGAACCCTAGTTCTTTCGGAAACCGTCTTTTCCGCACTGATTTTCTCTTACAGATAACCCTAAGCGTATCCCAGGCCCCTTTCACTGAACCGCCACCATCAGCATCGACGTCTGTCATTCCTCCCCATAATCCTGAAGCTCGTTCTGGACACTGCCCTCATGTCAGAGTCGGATCAGTACTCTAACTGTCACTCAATCTGCAGCATACTCCTTACCTTACAACTAATGCTGACCCTATCCCTGGTACCGGGATCTGACACTTCACCTTCATCATTGTTGTGACCCTCACTTCACCTGAAACTTAAACTTATTCTTGCACTCACCCTCACATCAGAGGCGGATCCGAATTCTAACTGCAACCCTACTTCACCCGTACTCCTTATCAAACCCATAACCCTACCCTAGATCTGAACCTTGAATCAGATTATTCACCTTCATCGTTGCTACCCACTATGACACCCTTAATGGTGTGACTCGATCTCACACTCGCCCTCAATTTAGAATTGCACCCTCATTCTGTCCATAACCATATTATCTGCATAAACCTGCATACACCTTTCCTTACAGAAAACTCTAACCCTGGAACAGGTTCCTTTACCTGCATGCTCACCACCAGCATTGATGTCACCGATGCCATACCTTAATGATGAAGTCCAAACTGGCCTTCACCCACACGTCAGAGTAGGATCCTCTATCTAAACATAACCACATCCACGGCATAAACTAAAACAACTCCCTATCCCTAACCCTAGCACATACCTGTGGCCTGACCATCCATAATCTCCATGGATGTGACCCTTGCCTCATTGTAAGCCTGCGACTGAATTGGACAGTTGCCCTAACCTTGCAGAAGAACCCTCAGTCTAAACGTACCAATACCCTGCCCCTACGGCTTTCCAAAATCCTAACCCTAACCCTAGCCTTGGCTCGTGGTCCTGACACCTCACCTTGACCATTGACGTCAACCATGCCTCACCATAAACCTGATCCACCATCTTGCACTCCCTTTCTCATCAGAACTAGAAGCCAACTCTATCCATAAAGCCAGTGTCTCCGCATACCATAGAGAACAAAAAATTTTAACTCTAAAACTGGTGCCTGGACCTATACACAAAGCGTCATTATCACAAACACCCAGGGATCTCCTCAACACGGAAACGCAAATTCACACTCGCACTCACATCAGAGGTAGACCCTAACCCTTATAATTAACTTATCCTTTCTGCACAACAGCCCTAACCTCTATATTCAAAGCCTAGTCATGACTCTTGGACCTGCCCCTTCACCATAACCGTTGGCATCACCTGCGCTTCATCGTAATCCTAATCTTCAATCCCGAACGTGCCCTCCCATCGGAGAGAAACTCGAAATTTTTCCATAAACCTATCCTTCTTCTACACCTTACAGAACACAATAAACTTACTCTAGCCCTCGGCATTTTACCTGATCCAAAACCAACAGCCTCAATGTCTGTCTTGCCGCACCATAAGCCTGAAGCTCAAGGTGGCCCTCGCCCTCACTTCAGGGTCAGATGCAAACTCTAAATGTTACTCCACATTCCTGTAAATCTTACTGAACACCTAACCCTAACCCTAGCACGAAGCCTTGGACTAGATTCTTCACCTACAACATTGATGTCAACTAAGACAC
Source organism: Manis javanica (assembly GCF_040802235.1). NCBI lineage: Eukaryota > Metazoa > Chordata > Mammalia > Pholidota > Manidae > Manis > Manis javanica. The sequence continues at coordinate 38,540,700 of NC_133169.1, read as the reverse complement.
ATCTTAACTCGGAGCATGAATTTCACATTCTCAATCACAACAGAAGAGAACCCTTATTCTCTCGGTAACCGTCTCTTCCGCAGAGATTTTCTCTTACACATAGCCCTAACCCTCTCCCAGGACCCTTTCACTGAACCGCTACCATCAGCATCGACGTCTGTCATTCGTTCCCACAACCCTGAAGCTCGTTCTGGCCACTGCCCTCTCGTCAGAGTCGGATCAGAACGCTAAATGTCACTCAATTTTCCGCAGACTCCTTACCTTACAACTAATGCCAACCCTATCCCTGGTGCCAGGATCTGACACTTCACCTTCATCATTGATGTCACACTCACTTCACCTTAAACCTTAAACTTATTCTTGCACAAAACCTCACATCAGAGGTGGATCCGAATTCTAACTGCAACCCTATCTCACCCGTACACCTTATCGAACACATAACCCTAACCCTAGATCTGACCCTTGAACCAGAATCTTCACCTTCACCGTTGCTATCAACTATGACTCCCTTAATCCTCTGACTCGATCTCACACTCACACTCAATTCAGAATTTTTCGCAAATTCTGTCCATAACCATATTTTCTGCATAGACCTTTCCTTACAGAAAATCCTAACCCTAGCCCCGGATCCTTAACCTGAATGCTCACCGTCAGCATTGGTGTCACCGATGCCACATCTTGATGATGAAGTCCAAGCTGGCCTTCACCCACACGTGAGAGTAGGATGCTTAATCTAAACATAACCACATCCACCGCATAAACTTTAGACAATTACCTAACCCTAACCCTAGCACATTCCTGTGACCTGAGCCTCCAAAATCATCATGGACGTCACCCTTGCCTCACTGCGACTCAATTGGACAGTTGCCCTAAACTTGGAGAAGGACCCTCAGTCTAAACGTACCAATTGCCTGCCCCTACAGCATTCCAAAAACCTAACCCTAACACTACCCCTGGCTCGGGTTCCTGACACCTCACCTTGACCATTGACGTCATCCGTGCCTCACCAAAAACCTGATCCACCATCTTGCGCACCCTGTCACATCAGACTCAGAAGCTATCTCTATCCGTAAAGAGAATGTTTCTGTATACCAGAGAGAACACAGAATTTTAACCCTGCAACTGATGCCTGGACCTGTATACAGTGTGTCAGCATCGGAGACACCCAGGGATCTCCCAACACGGAAACACAATTTCACAGTCACAGTCACATCAGAGCTAGACCTTAAGTCTTATAATTAACATATTCTTTCTGTACTAGAGCCCGAACCAGTAATTCTAACCATAGCCATGACTCTTGGACATGCCCCTTAATCGTAACCATTGGCATCACTCACGCTTCATCGTAATCCTTTACCTCAATCCCGCACTTGCCCTCCCATCAGAGAGAAACCTGAAGCCTTTCCATAACATTATCCTTCCTGTACACCTTACAGAACAAAACTAAACTTACTCTAGCCCTTGGGACTATACCTGAACCGACACCATCAGCTTCAACGTCTGTCATGCCGCACCATAAGCCTGAATCTCAAGGACGCCGTCACCCGCACGTCAGGGACAGATGCGAACTCTAAATGTAACTGCATAATCCTGCCAATCGTACTGAACACCTAACCCTAACCCTAGTGCCAAGCCTTGGACTAGATTCAACTACGACACATCTTAATTCGGAGCTTGAATCTCACACTCGCACTGACATCAGAAGAGAACCCTAGTTCTTTCGGAAACCGTCTTTTCCGCACTGATTTTCTCTTACAGATAACCCTAAGCGTATCCCAGGCCCCTTTCACTGAACCGCCACCATCAGCATCGACGTCTGTCATTCCTCCCCATAATCCTGAAGCTCGTTCTGGACGCTGCCCTCATGTCAGAGTCGGATCAGTACTCTAACTGTCACTCAATCTGCAGCATACTCCTTACCTTACAACTAATGCTGACCCTATCCCTGGTACCGGGATCTGACACTTCACCTTCATCATTGTTGTGACCCCCACTTCACCTGAAACTTAAACTTATTCTTGCACTCACCCTCACATCAGAGGCGGATCCGAATTCTAACTGCAACCCTACTTCACCCGTACTCCTTATCAAACCCATAACCCTACCCTAGATCTGAACCTTGAATCAGATTATTCACCTTCATCGTTGCTACCCACTATGACACCCTTAATGGTGTGACTCGATCTCACACTCGCCCTCAATTTAGAATTGCACCCTAATTCTGTCCATAACCATATTATCTGCATAAACCTGCATACACCTTTCCTTACAGAAAACTCTAACCCTGGAACAGGTTCCTTTACCTGCATGCTCACCACCAGCATTGATGTCACCGATGCCATACCTTAGTGATGAAGTCCAAACTGGCCTTCACCCACACGTCAGAGTAGGATCCTCTATCTAAACATAACCACATCCACGGCATAAACTAAAACAATTCCCTATCCCTAACCCTAGCACATACCTGTGGCCTGACCATCCATAATCTCCATGGATGTGACCCTTGCCTCATTGTCAGCCTGCGACTGAATTGGACAGTTGCCCTAACCTTGCAGAAGGACCCTCAGTCTAAACGTACCAATACCCTGCCCCTACGGCTTTCCAAAATCCTAACCCTAACCCTAGCCCTAGCTCGTGGTCCTGACACCTCACCTTGACCATTGACGTCAACCATGCCTCACCATAAACCTGATCCACCATCTTGAACTCCCTTTCTCATCAGAACTAGAAGCCACCTCTATCCATAAAGCCACTGTCTCTGCATACCAGAGAGAACAAAAAATTTTAACTCTAAAACTGGTGCCTGGACCTACACACAAAGCGTCATTATCACAAACACCCAGGGATCTCCTCAACACGGAAACGCAAATTCACACTCGCACTCACATCAGAGGTAGACCCTAACCCTAATAATTAACTTATCCTTTCTGCACAACAGCCCTAACCTCTATATTCAAAGCCTAGCCATGACTCTTGGACCTGCCCCTTCACCATAACCGTTGGCATCACCTGCGCTTCATCGTAATCCTAATCTTCAATCCCGAACGTGCCCTCCCATCGGAGAGAAACTCGAAATTTTTCCATAAACCTATCCTTCTTCTACACCTTACAGAACACAATAAACTTACTCTAGCCCTCGGCATTTTACCTGATCCAAAACCAACAGCCTCAATGTCTGTCTTGCCGCACCATAAGCCTGAAGCTCAAGGTGGCCCTCGCCCTCACTTCAGGGTCAGATGCAAACTCTAAATATTACTCCACATTCCTGTAAATCTTACTGAACACCTAACCCTAACCCTAGCACGAAGCCTTGGACTAGATTCTTCACCTACAACATTGATGTCAACTAAGACACATCTTAACTGGGAGCATGAATTTCACATTCTCAATCACAACAGAAGAGAACCCTTATTCTCTCGGTAACCGTCTCTTCCGCAGAGATTTTCTCTTACACATAGCCCTAACCCTCTCCCAGGACCCTTTCACTGAACCGCTACCATCAGCATCGAAGTCTGTCATTCGTTCCCACAACCCTGAAGCTCGTTCTGGCCACTGCCCTCTTGTCAGAGTCGGATCAGAACGCTAAATGTCACTCAATTTTGCGCAGACTCCTTACCTTACAACTAATGCCAACCCTATCCCTGGTGCCAGGATCTGACACTTCACCTTCATCATTGATGTCACACTCACTTCACCTTAAAACTTAAACTTATTCTTGCCCAAAACCTCACATCAAAGGTGGATCCGAATTCTAACTGCAACCCTATCTCACCCGTACTCCTTATCGAACACATAACCCTAACCCTAGATCTGACCCTTGAACCAGAATCTTCACCTTCACCGTTGCTCTCAACTATGACTCCCTTAATCCTCTGACTCGATCTCACACTCACACTCAATTCAGAATTTTTCGCAAATTCTGTCCATAACCATATTTTCTGCATAGACCTTTCCTTACAGAAAATCCTAACCCTAGCCCAGGAACCTTAACCTGAATGCTCACCGTCAGCATTGGTGTCACCGATGCCACATCTTGATGATGAAGTCCAAGCTGGCCTTCACCCACACGTCAGAGTAGGATGCTTAATCTAAACATAACCACATCCACCGCATAAACTTTAGACAATTGCCTAACCCTAACCCTAGCACATTCCTGTTTCCTGAGCCACCAAAATCATCATGGACGTCACCCTTGCCTCACTGCGACTCAGTTGGACAGTTGCCCTAAACTTGGAGAAGGACCCTCAGTCTAAACGTACCAATTGCCTGCCGCTACAGCTTTCCAAAAACCTAACCCTAACACTACCCCTGGCTCGGGCTCCTGAGACCTCACCTTGACCATTGACGTCATCCATGCCTCACCATAAACCTGATCCACCATCTTGCGCACCCTGTCACATCAGACTCAGAAGCTATCTCTATCCGTAAAGAGAATGTTTCTGTATACCAGAGAGAACACAGAATTTTAACCCTGCAACTGATGCCTGGACCTGTATACAGTGTGTCAGCATCGGAGACACCCAGGGATCTCCCAACACGGAAACACAATTTCACAGTCACAGTCACATCAGAGCTAGACCTTAAGTCTTATAATTAACTTATTCTTTCTGTACTAGAGCCCGAACCAGTAATTCTAACCCTAGCCATGACTCTTGGACATGCCCCTTAATCGTAAAGATTGGCATCACTCACGCTTCATCGTAATTCTTTACCTCAATCCCGCACTTGCCCTCCCATCAGAGAGAAACCTGAAACCTTTCCATAACCCTATCCTTCCTGTACACCTTACAGAACAAAACTAAACTTACTCTAGCCCTTGGGACTATACCTGAACCGACACCATCAGCTTCAACGTCTGTCATGCCGCACCATAAGCCTGAATCTCAAGGTCGCCATCACCCGCACGTCAGGGACAGATGCGAACTCTAAATGTAACTGCATAATCCTGTCAATCGTACTGAACACCTAACCCTAACCCTAGTGCCAAGCCCTGGACTAGATTTTTCACCCGCAGCAATGATGTCAACTACGACACATCTTAATTCGGAGCTTGAATCTCACACTCGCACTGACATCAGAAGAGAACCCTAGTTCTTTCGGAAACCGTCTTTTCCGCACTGATTTTCTCTTACAGATAACCCTAAGCGTATCCCAGGCCCCTTTCACTGAACCGCCACCATCAGCATCGACGTCTGTCATTCCTCCCCATAATCCTGAAGCTCGTTCTGGACGCTGCCCTCATGTCAGAGTCGGATCAGTACTCTAACTGTCACTCAATCTGCAGCATACTCCTTACCTTACAACTAATGCTGACCCTATCCCTGGTACCGGGATCTGACACTTCACCTTCATCATTGTTGTGACCCCCACTTCACCTGAAACTTAAACTTATTCTTGCACTCACCCTCACATCAGAGGCGGATCCGAATTCTAACTGCAACCCTACTTCACCCGTACTCCTTATCAAACCCATAACCCTACCCTAGATCTGAACCTTGAATCAGATTATTCACCTTCATCGTTGCTACCCACTATGACACCCTTAATGGTGTGACTCGATCTCACACTCGCCCTCAATTTAGAATTGCACCCTAATTCTGTCCATAACCATATTATCTGCATAAACCTGCATACACCTTTCCTTACAGAAAACTCTAACCCTGGAACAGGTTCCTTTACCTGCATGCTCACCACCAGCATTGATGTCACCGATGCCATACCTTAATGATGAAGTCCAAACTGGCCTTCACCCACACGTCAGAGTAGGATCCTCTATCTAAACATAACCACATCCACGGCATAAACTAAAACAATTCCCTATCCCTAACCCTAGCACATACCTGTGGCCTGACCATCCATAATCTCCATGGATGTGACCCTTGCCTCATTGTCAGCCTGCGACTGAATTGGACAGTTGCCCTAACCTTGCAGAAGGACCCTCAGTCTAAACGTACCAATACCCTGCCCCTACGGCTTTCCAAAATCCTAACCCTAACCCTAGCCCTAGCTCGTGGTCCTGACACCTCACCTTGACCATTGACGTCAACCATGCCTCACCATAAACCTGATCCACCATCTTGAACTCCCTTTCTCATCAGAACTAGAAGCCAACTCTATCCATAAAGCCACTGTCTCTGCATACCAGAGAGAACAAAAAATTTTAACTCTAAAACTGGTGCCTGGACCTACACACAAAGCGTCATTATCACAAACACCCAGGGATCTCCTCAACACGGAAACGCAAATTCACACTCGCACTCACATCAGAGGTAGACCCTAACCCTAATAATTAACTTATCCTTTCTGCACAACAGCCCTAACCTCTATATTCAAAGCCTAGCCATGACTCTTGGACCTGCCCCTTCACCATAACCGTTGGCATCACCTGCGCTTCATCGTAATCCTAATCTTCAATCCCGAACGTGCCCTCCCATCGGAGAGAAACTCGAAATTTTTCCATAAACCTATCCTTCTTCTACACCTTACAGAACACAATAAACTTACTCTAGCCCTCGGCATTTTACCTGATCCAAAACCAACAGCCTCAATGTCTGTCTTGCCGCACCATAAGCCTGAAGCTCAAGGTGGCCCTCGCCCTCACTTCAGGGTCAGATGCAAACTCTAAATGTTACTCCACATTCCTGTAAATCTTACTGAACACCTAACCCTAACCCTAGCACGAAGCCTTGGACTAGATTCTTCACCTACAACATTGATGTCAACTAAGACACATCTTAACTGGGAGCATGAATTTCACATTCTCAATCACAACAGAAGAGAACCCTTATTCTCTCGGTAACCGTCTCTTCCGCAGAGATTTTCTCTTACACATAGCCCTAACCCTCTCCCAGGACCCTTTCACTGAACCGCTACCATCAGCATCGAAGTCTGTCATTCGTTCCCACAACCCTGAAGCTCGTTCTGGCCACTGCCCTCTTGTCAGAGTCGGATCAGAATGCTAAATGTCACTCAATTTTGCGCAGACTCCTTACCTTACAACTAATGCCAACCCTATCCCTGGTGCCAGGATCTGACACTTCACCTTCATCATTGATGTCACACTCACTTCACCTTAAAACTTAAACTTATTCTTGCCCAAAACCTCACATCAAAGGTGGATCCGAATTCTAACTGCAACCCTATCTCACCCGTACTCCTTATCGAACACATAACCCTAACCCTAGATCTGACCCTTGAACCAGAATCTTCACCTTCACCGTTGCTCTCAACTATGACTCCCTTAATCCTCTGACTCGATCTCACACTCACACTCAATTCAGAATTTTTCGCAAATTCTGTCCATAACCATATTTTCTGCATAGACCTTTCCTTACAGAAAATCCTAACCCTAGCCCAGGAACCTTAACCTGAATGCTCACCGTCAGCATTGGTGTCACCGATGCCACATCTTGATGATGAAGTCCAAGCTGGCCTTCACCCACACGTCAGAGTAGGATGCTTAATCTAAACATAACCACATCCACCGCATAAACTTTAGACAATTGCCTAACCCTAACCCTAGCACATTCCTGTGACCTGAGCCTCCAAAATCATCATGGACGTCACCCTTGCCTCACTGCGACTCAGTTGGACAGTTGCCCTAAACTTGGAGAAGGACCCTCAGTCTAAACGTACCAATTGCCTGCCGCTACAGCTTTCCAAAAACCTAACCCTAACACTACCCCTGGCTCGGGCTCCTGAGACCTCACCTTGACCATTGACGTCATCCATGCCTCACCATAAACCTGATCCACCATCTTGCGCACCCTGTCACATCAGACTCAGAAGCTATCTCTATCCGTAAAGAGAATGTTTCTGTATACCAGAGAGAACACAGAATTTTAACCCTGCAACTGATGCCTGGACCTGTATACAGTGTGTCAGCATCGGAGACACCCAGGGATCTCCCAACACGGAAACACAATTTCACAGTCACAGTCACATCACAGCTAGACCTTAAGTCTTATAATTAACTTATTCTTTCTGTACTAGAGCCCGAACCAGTAATTCTAACCCTAGCCATGACTCTTGGACATTCCCCTTAATCGTAACCATTGGCATCACTCACGCTTCATCGTAATTCTTTACCTCAATCCCGCACTTGCCCTCCCATCAGAGAGAAACCTGAAGCCTTTCCATAACCCTATCCTTCCTGTACACCTTACAGAACAAAACTAAACTTACTCTAGCCCTTGGGACTATACCTGAACCGACACCATCAGCTTCAACGTCTGTCATGCCGCACCATAAGCCTGAATCTCAAGGTCGCCATCACCCGCACGTCAGGGACAGATGCGAACTCTAAATGTAACTGCATAATCCTGTCAATCGTACTGAACACCTAACCCTAACCCTAGTGCCAAGCCCTGGACTAGATTTTTCACCCGCAGCAATGATGTCAACTACGACACATCTTAATTTGGAGCTTGAATCTCACACTCGCACTGACATCAGAAGATAACCCTAGTTCTTTCGGAAACCGTCTTTTCCGCACTGATTTTCTCTTACAGATAACCATAAGCGTATCCCAGGCCCCTTTCACTGAACCGCCACCATCAGCATCGACGTCTGTCATTCCTCCCCATAATCCTGAAGCTCGTTCTGGACGCTGCCCTCATGTCAGAGTCGGATCAGTACTCTAACTGTCACTCAATCTGCAGCATACTCCTTACCTTACAACTAATGCTGACCCTATCCCTGGTACCGGGATCTGACACTTCACCTTCATCATTGTTGTGACCCTCACTTCACCTGAAACTTAAACTTATTCTTGCACTCACCCTCACATCAGAGGCGGATCCGAATTCTAACTGCAACCCTACTTCACCCGTACTCCTTATCAAACCCATAACCCTACCCTAGATCTGAACCTTGAATCAGATTATTCACCTTCATCATTGCTACCCACTATGACACCCTTAATGGTGTGACTCGATCTCACACTCGCCCTCAATTTAGAATTGCACCCTAATTCTGTCCATAACCATATTATCTGCATAAACCTGCATAGACCTTTCCTTACAGAAAACTCTAACCCTGGAACAGGTTCCTTTACCTGCATGCTCACCACCAGCATTAATGTCACCGATGCCATACCTTAATGATGAAGTCCAAACTGGCCTTCACCCACACGTCAGAGTAGGATCCTCTATCTAAACATAACCACATCCACGGCATAAACTAAAACAATTTCCTATCCCTAACCCTAGAACATACCTGTGGCCTGACCATCCATAATCTCCATGGATGTGACCGTTGCCTCATTGTAAGCCTGCGACTGAATTGGACAGTTGCCCTAACCTTGCAGAAGGACCCTCAGTCTAAACGTACCAATACCCTGCCCCTACGGCTTTCCAAAATCCTAACACTAACCCTAGCCCTGGCTCGTGGTCCTGACACCTCACCTTGACCATTGACGTCAACCATGCCTCACCATAAACCTGATCCACCATCTTGCACTCCCTTTCTCATCAGAACTAGAAGCCAACTCTATCCATAAAGCCAGTGTCTCCGCATACCATAGAGAACAAAAAATTTTAACTCTAAAACTGGTGCCTGGACCTATACACAAAGCGTCATTATCACAAACACCCAGGGATCTCCTCAACACGGAAACGCAAATTCACACTCGCACTCACGTCAGAGGTAGACCCTAACCCTAATAATTAACTTATCCTTTCTGCACAACAGCCCTAACCTCTATATTCAAAGCCTAGTCATGACTCTTGGACCAGCCCCTTCACCATAACCGTTGGCATCACCTGCGCTTCATCGTAATCCTAATCTTCAATCCCAAACGTTCCCTCCCATCGGAGAGAAACTCGAAATTTTTCCATAAACCTATCCTTCTTCTACACCTTACAGAACACAATAAACTTACTCTAGCCCTCGGCATTTTACCTGATCCAAAACCAACAGCCTCAATGTCTGTCTTGCCGCACCATAAGCCTGAAGCTCAAGGTGGCCCTCGCCCTCACTTCAGGGTCAGATGCAAACTCTAAATGTTACTCCACATTCCTGTAAATCTTACTGAACACCTAACCCTAACCCTAGCGCGAAGCCTTGGACTAGATTCTTCACCTACAACACTGATGTCAACTAAGACACATCTTAACTCGGAGCCTGAATTTCACATTCTCAATCACAACAGAAGAGAACCCTTATTCTCTCGGTAACCGTCTCTTCCGCAGAGATTTTCTCTTACACATAGCCATAACCCTCTCCCAGGACACTTTCACTGAACCGCTACCATCAGCATCGACGTCTGTCATTCGTGCCCACAACCCTGAAGCTCGTTCTGGCCACTGCCCTCTTGTCAGAGTCGGATCAGAACGCTAAATGTCACTCAATTTTCCGCAGACTCCTTACCTTACAACTAATGCCAACCCTATCCCTGGTGCCAGGTTCTGACACTTCTCCTTCATCATTGATGTCACACTCACTTCACCTTAAAACTTAAACTTATTCTTGCCCAAAACCTCACATCAGAGGTGGATCCGAATTCTAACTGCATCCCTATCTCACCCGTACTCCTTATCGAACACATAACCCTAACCCTAGATCTGACCCTTGAACCAGAATCTTCACCTTCACCGTTGCTATCAACTATGACTCCCTTAATCCTCTGACTCGATCTCACACTCACACTCAATTCAGAATTTTTCGCAAATTCTGTCCATAACCATATTTTCTGCATAGACCTTTCCTTACAGAAAATCCTAACCCTAGCCCAGGAACCTTAACCTGAATGCTCACCGTCAGCATTGGTGTCACCGATGCCACATCTTGATGATGAAGTCCAAGCTGGCCTTCACCCACACGTCAGAGTAGGATGCTTAATCTAAACATAACCACATCCACCGCATAAACTTTAGACAATTGCCTAACCCTAACCCTAGCACATTCCTGTGACCTGAGCCTCCAAAATCATCATGGACGTCACCCTTGCCTCACTGCGACTCAATTGGACAGTTGCCCTAAACTTGGAGAAGGACCCTCAGTCTAAACGTACCAATTTCCTGCCCCTACAGCTTTCCAAAGACCAAACCCTAACACTACCCCTGGCTCGGGCTCCTGAGACCTCACCTTGACCATTGACGTCATCCATGCCTCACCATAAACCTGATCCACCATCTTGCACACCCTGTCACATCAGACTCAGAAGCTAACTCTATCCGTAAAGAGAATGTTTCTGTATACCAGAGAGAACACAGAATTTTAACCCTGAAACTGATGCCTGGACCTGTATACAGAGTGTCAGCATCGGAGACACCCAGGGATCTCCCAACACGGAAACACAATTTCACAGTAACAGTCACATCATAGCTAGACCTTAAGTCTTATAATTAACTTATTCTTTCTGTACTAGAGCCCGAACCAGTAATTCTAACCCTAGCCATGACTCTTGGACATGCCCCTTAATCGTAACCATTGGCATCACTCACGCTTCATCGTAATCCTTTACCTCAATCCCGCACTTGCCCTCCCATCAGAGAGAAACCTGAAGCCTTTCCATAACCCTATCCCTCCTGTACACCTTACAGAACAAAACTAAACTTACTCTAGCCCTTGGGACTATACGTGAACCGACACCGTCAGCTTCAACGTCTGTCATGCCGCACCATAAGCCTGAATCTCAAGGTCGCCGTCACCCTCACGTCAGGGACAGATGCGAACTCTAAATGTAACTGCATAATCCTGTCAATCTTACTGAACACCTAACCCTAACCCTAGTGTCACGCCCTGGACTAGATTTTTCACCCGCAGCAATGATGTCAACTACGACACATCTTAATTCGGAGCTTGAATCTCACACTCGCACTGACATCAGAAGAGAACCCTAGTTCTTTCGGAAACCGTCTTTTCCGCATTGATTTTCACTTACAGATAACCCTAAGCGTATCCCAGGCCCCTTTCACTGAACCGCCACCATCAGCATCGACGTCTGTCATTCCTCCCCATAATCCTGAAGCTCGTTCTGGACGCTGCCCTCATGTCAGAGTCGGATCAGTACTCTAACTGTCACTCAATCTGCAGCATACTCCTTACCTTACAACTAATGCAGACCCTATCCCTGGTACCGGGATCTGACACTTCACATTCATCATTGTTGTGACCCTCACTTCACCTGAAACTTAAACTTATTCTTGCACTCACCCTCACATCAGAGGCGGATCCGAATTCTAACTGCAACCCTACTTCACCCGTACTCCTTATCAAACCCATAACCCTACCCTAGATCTGAACCTTGAATCAGATTATTCACCTTCATCGTTGCTACCCACTATGACACCCTTAATGGTGTGACTCGATCTCACACTCGCCCTCAATTTAGAATTGCACCCTAATTCTGTCCATAACCATATTATCTGCATAAACCTGTATAGACCTTTCCTTACAGAAAACTCTAACCCTGGAACAGGTTCCTTTACCTGCATGCTCACCACCAGCATTGATGTCACCGATGCCATACCTTAATGATGAAGTCCAAACTGGCCTTCACCCACACGTCAGAGTAGGATCCTCTATCTAAACATAACCACATCCACGGCATAAACTAAAACAATTCCCTATCCCTAACCCTAGCACATACCTGTGGCCTGACCATCCATAATCTCCATGGATGTGACCCTTGCCTCATTGTAAGCCTGCGACTGAATTGGACAGTTGCCCTAACCTTGCAGAAGGACCCTCAGTCTAAACGTACCAATACCCTGCCCCTACGGCTTTCCAAAATCCTAACCCTAACCCTAGCCCTGGCTCGTGGTCCTGACACCTCACCTTGACCATTGACGTCAACCATGCCTCACCATAAACCTGATCCACCATCTTGCACTCCCTTTCTCATCAGAACTAGAAGCCAACTCTATCCATAAAGCCAGTGTCTCCGCATACCATAGAGAACAAAAAATTTTAACTCTAAAACTGGTGCCTGGACCTATACACAAAGCGTCATTATCACAAACACCCAGGGATCTCCTCAACACGGAAACGCAAATTCACACTCGCACTCACATCAGAGGTAGACCCTAACCCTAATAATTAACTTATCCTTTCTGCACAACAGCCCTAACCTCTATATTCAAAGCCTAGTCATGACTCTTGGACCTGCCCCTTCACCATAACCGTTGGCATCAACTGCGCTTCATCGTAATCCTAATCTTCAATCCCAAACGTTCCCTCCCATCGGAGAGAAACTCGAAATTTTTCCATAAACCTATCCTTCTTCTACACCTTACAGAACACAATAAACTTACTCTAGCCCTCGGCATTTTACCTGATCCAAAACCAACAGCCTCAATGTCTGTCTTGCCGCACCATAAGCCTGAAGCTCAAGGTGGCCCTCGCCCTCACTTCAGGGTCAGATGCAAACTCTAAATGTTACTACACATTCCTGTAAATCTTACTGAACACCTAACCCTAACCCTAGCGCGAAGCCTTGGACTAGATTCTTCACCTACAACACTGATGTCAACTAAGACACATCTTAACTCGGAGCCTGAATTTCACATTCTCAATCACAACAGAAGAGAACCCTTATTCTCTCGGTAACCGTCTCTTCCGCAGAGATTTTCTCTTACACATAGCCATAACCCTCTCCCAGGACACTTTCACTGAACCGCTACCATCAGCATCGACGTCTGTCATTCGTGCCCACAACCCTGAAGCTCATTCTGGCCACTGCCCTCTTGTCAGAGTCGGATCAGAACGCTAAATGTCACTCAATTTTCCGCAGACTCCTTACCTTACAACTAATGCCAACCCTATCCCTGGTGCCAGGTTCTGACACTTCTCCTTCATCATTGATGTCACACTCACTTCACCTTAAAACTTAAACTTATTCTTGCCCAAAACCTCACATCAGAGGTGGATCCGAATTCTAACTGCATCCCTATCTCACCCGTACTCCTTATCGAACACATAACCCTAACCCTAGATCTGACCCTTGAACCAGAATCTTCACCTTCACCGTTGCTATCAACTATGACTCCCTTAATCCTCTGACTCGATCTCACACTCACACTCAATTCAGAATTTTTCGCAAATTCTGTCCATAACCATATTTTCTGCATAGACCTTTCCTTACAGAAAATCCTAACCCTAGCCCAGGAACCTTAACCTGAATGCTCACCGTCAGCATTGGTGTCACCGATGCCACATCTTGATGATGAAGTCCAAGCTGGCCTTCACCCACACGTCAGAGTAGGATGCTTAATCAAAACATAACCACATCCACCACATAAACTTTAGACAATTACCTAACCCTAACCCTAGCACATTCCTGTGACCTGAGCCTCCAAAATCATCATGGACGTCACCCTTGCCTCACTGCGACTCAATTGGACAGTTGCCCTAAACTTGGAGAAGGACCCTCAGTCTAAACGTACCAATTGCCTGCCCCTACAGCTTTCCAAAGACCTAACCCTAACACTACCCCTGGCTCGGGCTCCTGAGACCTCACCTTGACCATTGACGTCATCCATGCCTCACCATAAACCTGATCCACCATCTTGCGCACCCTGTCACATCAGACTCAGAAGCTATCTCTATCCGTAAAGAGAATGTTTCTGTATACCAGAGAGAACACAGAATTTTAACCCTGCAACTGATGCCTGGACCTGTATACAGTGTGTCAGCATCGGAGACACCCAGGGATCTCCCAACACGGAAACACAATTTCACAGTCACAGTCACATCAGAGCTAGACCTTAAGTCTTATAATTAACTTATTCTTTCTGTACTAGAGCCCGAACCAGTAATTCTAACCCTAGCCATGACTCTTGGACATGCCCCTTAATCGTAACCATTGGCATCACTCACGCTTCATCGTAATCCTTTACCTCAATCCCGCACTTGCCCTCCCATCAGAGAGAAACCTGAAGCCTTTCCATAACCCTATCCTTCCTGTACACCTTACAGAACAAAACTAAACTTACTCTAGCCCTTGGGACTATACCTGAACCGACACCATCAGCTTCAACGTCTGTCATGCCGCACCATAAGCCTGAATCTCAAGGTCGCCGTCACCCGCACATCAGGGACAGATGCGAACTCTAAATGTAACTGCATAATCCTGTCAATCGTACTGAACACCTAACCCTAACCCTAGTGCCAAGCCCTGGACTAGATTTTTCACCCGCAGCAATGATGTCAACTACGACACATCTTAATTCGGAGCTTGAATCTCACACTCGCACTGACATCAGAAGAGAACCCTAGTTCTTTCGGAAACCGTCTTTTCCGCATTGATTTTCACTTACAGATAACCCTAAGCGTATCCCAGGCCCCTTTCACTGAACCGCCACCATCAGCATCGACGTCTGTCATTCCTCCCCATAATCCTGAAGCTCGTTCTGGACGCTGCCCTCATGTCAGAGTCGGATCAGTACTCTAACTGTCACTCAATCTGCAGCATACTCCTTACCTTACAACTAATGCAGACCCTACCCCTGGTACCGGGATCTGACACTTCACATTCATCATTGTTGTGACCCTCACTTCACCTGAAACTTAAACTTATTCTTGCACTCACCCTCACATCAGAGGCGGATCCGAATTCTAACTGCAACCCTACTTCACCCGTACTCCTTATCAAACCCATAACCCTACCCTAGATCTGAACCTTGAATCAGATTATTCACCTTCATCGTTGCTACCCACTATGACACCCTTAATGGTGTGACTCGATCTCACACTCGCCCTCAATTTAGAATTGCACCCTAATTCTGTCCATAACCATATTATCTGCATAAACCTGCATAACCTTTCCTTACAGAAAACTCTAACCCTGGAACAGGTTCCTTTACCTGCATGCTCACCACCAGCATTGATGTCACCGATGCCATACCTTAATGATGAAGTCCAAACTGGCCTTCACCCACACGTCAGAGTAGGATCCTCTATCTAAACATAACCACATCCACGGCATAAACTAAAACAATTCCCTATCCCTAGCACATAACTGTGGCCTGACCTTCCATAATCTCCATGGATGTGACCCTTGCCTCATTGTAAGCCTGCGACTGAATTGGACAGTTGCCCTAACCTTGCAGAAGGACCCTCAGTCTAAACGTACCAATACCCTGCCCCTACGGCTTTCCAAAATCCTAACCCTAACCCTAGCCCTGGCTCGTGGTCCTGACACCTCACCTTGACCATTGACGTCAACCATGCCTCACCATAAACCTGATCCACCATCTTGCACTCCCTTTCTCATCAGAACTAGAAGCCAACTCTATCCATAAAGCCAGTGTCTCCGCATACCATAGAGAACAAAAAATTTTAACTCTAAAACTGGTGCCTGGACCTATACACAAAGCGTCATTATCACAAACACCCAGGGATCTCCTCAACACGGAAACGCAAATTCACACTCGCATTCACATCAGAGGTAGACCCTAACCCTAATAATTAACTTATCCTTTCTGCACAACAGCCCTAACCTCTATATTCAAAGCCTAGCCATGACTCTTGGACCTGCCCCTTCACCATAACCATTGGCATCACCTGCGCTTCATCGTAATCCTAATCTTCAATCCCGAACGTGCCCTCCCATCGGAGAGAAACTCGAAATTTTTCCATAAACCTATCCTTTTTCTACACCTTACAGAGCACAACAAACTTACTCTAGCCCTCGGCATTTTACCTGATCCAAAACCAACAGCCTCAATGTCTGTCTTGCCGCACCATAAGCCTGAGGCTCAAGGTGGCCCTCGCCCTCACTTCAGGGTCAGATGCAAACTCTAAATGTTACTCCACATTCCTGTAAATCTTACTGAACACCTAACCCTAACCCTAGCGCGAAGCCTTGGACTAGATTCTTCACCTACAACATTGATGTCAACTAAGACACATCTTAACTCGGAGCCTGAATTTCACATTCTCAATCACAACAGAAGAGAACCCTTATTCTCTCGGTAACCGTCTCTTCCGCAGAGATTTTCTCTCACAGATAGCCCTAACCCTCTCCCAGGACCCTTTCACTGAACCGCTACCATCAGCATCGACGTCTGTCATTCGTTCCCACAGCCCTGAAGCTCGTTCTGGCCACTGCCCTCTTTTCAGAGTCGGATCAGAACGCTAAATGTCACTCAATTTTCCGCAGACTCCTTACCTTACAACTAATGCCAACCCTATCCCTGGTGCCAGGATCTGACACTTCACCTTCATCATTGATGTCACACTCACTTCACCTAAAACCTTAAACTTATTCTTGCACAAAACCTCACATCAGAGGTGGATCCGAATTCTAACTGCAACCCTATCTCACCCGTACTCCTTATCGAACACATAACCCTAACCCTAGATCTGACCCTTGATCCAGAATCTTCAACTTCACCGTTGCTATCAACTATGACTCCCTTAATCCTCTGACTCGATCTCACACTCACACTCAATTCAGAATTTTTCGCAAATTCTGTCCATAACCATATTTTCTGCATAGACCTTTCCTTACAGAAAACCCTAACCCTAGCCCCGGATCCTTAACCTGAATGCTCACCGTCAGCATTGATGTCACCGATGCCACATCTTGATGATGAAGTCCACGCTGGCCTTCACCCACACGTCAGAGTAGGATGCTTAATCTAAACATAACCACATCAACCGCATAAACTTTAGACAATTACCTAACCCTAACCCTAGCACATTCCTGTGACCTGAGCCTCCAAAATCATCATGGACGTCACCCTTGCCTCACTGCGACTCAATTGGACAGTTGCCCTAAACTTGGAGAAGGACCCTCAGTCTAAACGTGCCAATTGCCTGCCCCTACACCTTTCCAAAAACCTAACCCTAACACTACCCCTGGCTCGGGGTCCTGACACCTCACCTTGACCATTGACGTCATCCATGCCTCACCATAAACCTGATCCACCATCTTGCGCACCCTGTCACATCAGACTCAGAAGCTAACTCTATCCGTAAAGAGAATGTTTCTGTATACCAGAGAGAACACAGAATTTTAACCCTGAAACTGATGCCTGGACCTGTATACAGAGTGTCAGCATCGGAGACACCCAGGGATCTCCCAACACGGCAACACAATTTCACAGTCACAGTCACATCAGAGCTAGACCTTAAGTCTTATAATTAACTTATTCTTTCTGTACTAGAGCCCGAACCAGTAATTCTAACCCTAGCCATGACTCTTGGACATGCCCCTTAATCGTAACCATTGGCATCACTCACGCTTCATCGTAATCCTTTACCTCAATCCCGCACTTGCCCTCCCATCAGAGAGAAACCTGAAGCCTTTCCATAACCCTATCCTTCCTGTACACCGTACAGAACAAAACTAAACTTTCTCTAGCCCTTGGGACTATACCTGAACCGACACCATCAGCTTCAACTTCTGTCATGCCGCAACATAAGCCTGAATCTCAAGGTCGCCGTCACCCGCACGTCAGGGACAGATGCGAACTCTAAATGTAACTGCATAATCCTGTCAATCGTACTGAACACCTAACCCTAACCCTAGTGCCAAGCCCTGGACTAGATTTTTCACCCGCAGCAATGATGTCAACTACGACACATCTTAATTCGGAGCTTGAATCTCACACTCGCACTGACATCAGAAGAGAACCCTAATTCTTTCGGAAACCGTCTTTTCCGCACTGATTTTCTCTTACAGATAACCCTAAGCGTATCCCAGGCCCCTTTCACTGAACCGCCACCATCAGCATCGACGTCTGTCATTCCTCCCCATAATCCTGAAGCTCGTTCTGGACGCAGCCCTCATCTCAGAGGCGGATCAGTACTCTAACTGTCACTCAATCTGCAGCATACTCCTTACCTTACAACTAATGCTGACCCTATCCCTGGTACCGGGATCTGACACTTCACCTTCATCATTGTTGTGACCCTCACTTCACCTGAAACTTAAACTTATTCTTGCACTCACCCTCACATCAGTGGCGGATCCGAATTCTAACTGCAACCCTACTTCACCCGTACTCCTTATCAAACCCATAACCCTACCCTAGATCTGAATCTTGAATCAGATTATTCACCTTCATCGTTGCTACCCACTATGACACCCTTAATGGTGTGACTCGATCTCACACTCGCCCTCAATTTAGAATTGCACCCTAATTCTGTCCATAACCATATTATCTGCATAAACCTGCATAGGCCTTTCCTTACAGAAAACTCTAACCCTAGAACAGGTTCCTTTACCTGCATGCTCACCACCAGCATTGATGTCACCGATGCCATACCTTAATGATGAAGTCCAAACTGGCCTTCACCCACACGTCAGAGTAGGATCCTCTATCTAAACATAACCACATCCACGGCATAAACCAAAACAATTCCCTATCCCTACCCCTAGCACATACCTGTGGCCTGACCATCCATAATCTCCATGGATGTGACCCTTGCCTCATTGTAAGCCTGCGACTGAATTGGACAGTTGCCCTAACCTTGCAGAAGGACCCTCAGTCTAAACGTACCAATACCCTGCCCCTACGGCTTTCCAAAATCCTAACCCTAACCCTAGCCCTGGCTCTTGGTCCTGACACCTCACCTTGACCATTGACGTCAACCATGCCTCACCATAAACCTGATCCACCATCTTGCACTCCCTTTCTCATCAGAACTAGAAGCCAACTCTATCCATAAAGCCAGTGTCTCTGCATACCAGAGAGAACAAAAAATTTTAACTCTAAAACTGGTGCCTGGACCTATACACAAAGCGTCATTATCACAAACACCCAGGGATCTCCTCAACACGGAAACGCAAATTCACACTCGCACTCACATCAGAGGTAGACCCTAACCCTAATAATTAACTTATCCTTTCTGCACAACAGCCCTAACCTCTATATTCAAAGCCTAGCCATGACTCCTGGACCTGCCCCTTCACCATAACAATTGGCATCACCTGCGCTTCATCGTAATCCTAATCTTCAATCCCGAACGTGCCCTCCCATCGGAGAGAAACTCGAAATTTTTCCATAAACCTATCCTTCTTCTACACCTTACAGAGCACAATAAACTTACTCTAGCCCTCGGCATTTTACCTGATACAAAACCAACAGCCTCAATGTCTGTCTTGCCGCACCATAAGCCTGAAGCTCAAGGTGGCCCTCGCCCTCACTTCAGGGTCAGATGCAAACTCTAAATGTTACTCCACATTCCTGTAAATCTTACTGAACACCTAACCCTAACCCTAGCACGAAGCCTTGGACTAGATTCTTCACCTACAACATTGATGTCAACTAAGACACATCTTAACTGGGAGCCTGAATTTCACATTCTCAATCACAACAGAAGAGAACCCTTATTCTCTCGGTAACTGTCTCTTCCGCAGAGATTTTCTCTCACAGATAGCCCTAACCCTCTCCCAGGACCCTTTCACTGAACCGCTACCATCAGCATCGACGTCTGTCATTCGTTCCCACAACCCTGAAGCTCGTTCTGGCCACTGCCCTCTTGTCAGAGTCGGATCAGAACGCTAAATGTCGCTCAATTTTCCGCAGACTCCTTACCTTACAACTAATGCCAACCCTATCCCTGGTGCCAGGATCTGACACTTCACCTTCATCATTGATGTCACACTCACTTCACCTTAAACCTTAAACTTATTCTTGCACAAAACCTCACATCAGAGGTGGATCCGAATTCTAACTGCAACCCTATCTCACCCGTACTCCTTATCGAACACAGAACCCTAACCCTAGACCTGACCCTTGAACCAGAATCTTCACCTTTACCGTTGCTATCAACTATGACTCCCTTAATCCTCTGACTCGATCTCACACTCACACTCAATTCAGAATTTTTCGCAAATTCTGTCCATAACCATATTTTCTGCATAGACCCTTCCTTACAGAAAACCCTAACCCTAGCCCCGGATCCTTAACCTGAATGCTCACCGTCAGCATTGGTGTCACCGATGCCGCATCTTGATGATGAAGTCCAAGCTGGCCTTCACCCAAAGGTCAGAGTAGGATGCTTAATCTAAACATAACCACATCCACCGCATAAACTTTAGACAATTGCCTAACCCTAACCCTAGCACATTCCTATGACCTGAGCCTCCAAAATCATCATGGACGTCACCCTTGCCTCACTGCGACTCAATTGGACAGTTGCCCTAAACTTGGAGAAGGACCCTCAGTCTAAACGTACCAATTGCCTGCCCCTACAGCTTTCCAAAAACCTAACCCTAACACTACCCCTGGCTCGGGCTCCTGAGACCTCACCTTGACCATTGACATCATCCATGCCTCACCATAAACCTGATCCACCATCTTGCGCACCCTGTCACATCAGACTCAGGAGCTAACTCTATCCGTAAAGAGAATGTTTCTGTATACCAGAGAGAACACAGAATATTAACCCTGAAACTGATGCCTGGACCTGTATACAGTGTGTCAGCATCGGAGACACCCAGGGATCTCCCAACACGGAAACACAATTTCACAGTCACAGTCACATCAGAGCTAGACCTTAAGTCGTATAATTAACTTATTCTTTCTGTACTAGAGCCCGAACTAGTAATTCTAAACCTAGCCATGACTCTTGGACATGCCCCTTAATCGTAACCATTGGCATCACTCACGCTTCATCGTAATCCTTTACCTCAATCCCGCACTTGCCCTCCCATCAGAGAGAAACCTGAAGCATTTCCATAACCCTATCCTTCCTGTACACCTTACAGAACAAAACTAAACTTACTCTAGCCCTTGGGACTATACCTGAACCGACACCATCAGCTTCAACGTCTGTCATGCCGCACCATAAGCCTGAATCTCAAGGTCGCCGTCACCCTCACGTCAGGGACAGATGCGAACTCTAAATGTAACTGCATAATCCTGTCAATCGTACTGAACACCTAACCCTAACCCTAGTGCCAAGCCCTGGACTAGATTTTTCACCCGCAGCAATGATGTCAACTACGACACATCTTAATTCGGAGCTTGAATCTCACACTCGCACTGACATCAGAAGAGAACCCTAATTCTTTCGGAAACCGTCTTTTCCGCACTGATTTTCTCTTACAGATAACCCTAAGCATATCCCAGGCCCCTTTCACTGAACCGCCACCATCAGCATCGACGTCTGTCATTCCTCCCCATAATCCTGAAGCTCGTTCTGGACGCTGCCCTCATGTCAGAGTCGGATCAGTACTCTTACTGTCACTCAATCTGCAGCATACTCCTTACCTTACAACTAATGCTGACCCTATCCCTGGTACCGGGATCTGACACTTCACCTTCATCATTGTTGTGACCCTCACTTCACCTGAAACTTAAACTTATTCTTGCACTCACCCTCACATCAGAGGCGGATCCGAATTCTAACTGCAACCCTACTTCACCCGTACTCCTTATCAAACCCATAACCTTACCCTAGATCTGAACCTTGAATCAGATTATTCACCTTCATCGTTGCTACCCACTATGACACCCTTAAAGGTGTGACTCGATCTCACACTCGCCCTCAATTTAGAATTGCACCCTAATTCTGTCCATAACCATATTATCTGCATAAACCTGCATAGGCCTTTCCTTACAGAAAACTCTAACCCTAGAACAGGTTCCTTTACCTGCATGCTCACCACCAGCATTGATGTCACCGATGCCATACCTTAATGATGAAGTCCAAACTGGCCTTCACCCACACGTCAGAGTAGGATCCTCTATCTAAACATAACCACATCCACGGCATAAACTAAAACAATTCCCTATCCCTAACCCTAGCACATACCTGTGGCCTGACCATCCATAATCTCCATGGATGTGACCCTTGCCTCATTGTAAGCCTGTGACTGAATTGGACAGTTGCCCTAACCTTGCAGAAGGACCCTCAGTCTAAACGTACCAATACCCTGCCCCTACGGCTTTCCAAAATCCTAACCCTAACCCTAGCCCTGGCTCGTGGTCCTGACACCTCACCTTGACCATTGACGTCAACCATGCCTCACCATAAACCTGATCCACCATCTTGCACTCCCTTTCTCATCAGAACTAGAAGCCAACTCTATCCATAAAGCCAATGTCTCTGCATACCAGAGAGAACAAAATATTTTAACTCTAAAACTGGTGCCTGGACCTATACACAAAGCGTCATTATCACAAACACCCAGGGATCTCCTCAACACGGAAACGCAAATTCACACTCGCACTCACATCAGAGGTAGACCCTAACCCTAATAATTAACTTATCCTTTCTGCACAACAGCCCTAACCTCTATATTCAAAGCCTAGCCATGACCCTTGGACCTGCCCCTTCACCATAACCATTGGCATCACCTGCGCTTCATCGTAATCCTAATCTTCAATCCCGAACGTGCCCTCCCATCGGAGAGAAACCCGAAATTTCTCCATAAACCTATCCTTCTTCTACACCTTACAGAGCACAATAAACTTACTCTAGACCTCGGCATTTTACCTGATCCTAAACCAACAGCCTCAATGTCTGTCTTGCCGCACCATAAGCCTGAAGCTCAAGGTGGCCCTCGCCCTCACTTCAGGGTCAGATGCAAACTCTAAATGTTACTCCACATTCCTGTAAATCTTACTGAACACCTAACCCTAACCCTAGCGCGAAGCCGTGGACTAGATTCTTCACCTACAACATTGATGTCAACTAAGACACATCTTACCTCGGAGCCTGAATTTCACATTCTCAATCACAACAGAAGAGAACCCTTATTCTCTCGGTAACCGTCTCCTCCGCAGAGATTTTCTCTCACAGATAGCCCTAACCCTCTCCCAGGACCCTTTCACTGAACCGCTACCATCAGCATCGACGTCTGTCATTCGTTCCCACAACCCTGAAGCTCGTTCTGGCCACTGCCCACTTGTCAGAGTCGGATAAGAACGCTAAATGTCACTCAATTTTCCGCAGACTCCTTACCTTACAACTAATGCCAACCCTATCCCTGGTGCCATGATCTGACACTTCACCTTCATCATTGATGTCACACTCACTTCACCTTAAACCTGAAACTTATTCTTGCCCAAAACCTCACATCAGAGGTGGATCCGAATTCTAACTGCAACCCTATCTCACCCGTACCCCTTATCGAACACATAACCCTAACCCTAGATCTGACCCTTGAACCAGAATCTTCACCTTGACCGTTGCTATCAACTATGACTCCCTTAATCCTCTGACTCGATCTCACACTCACACTCAATTCAGAATTTTTCGCAAATTCTGTCCATAACCATATTTTCTGCATAGACCCTTCCTTACAGAAAACCCTAACCCTAGCCCCGGATCCTTAACCTGAATGCTCACCGTCAGCATTGGTGTCACCGATGCCACATCTTGATGATGAAGTCCAAGCTGGCCTTCACCCACACGTCAGAGTAGGATGCTTAATCTAAACATAACCACATCCACCGCATAAACTTTAGACAATTGCCTAACCCTAACCCTAGCACATTCCTGTGACCTGAGCCTCCAAAATCATCATGGACGTCACCCTTGCCTCACTGCGACTCAATTGGACAGTTGCCCTAAACTTGGAGAAGGACCCTCAGTCTAAACGTACCAATTGCCTGCCCCTACAGCTTTCCAAAGACCAAACCCTAACACTACCCCTGGCTCGGGCTCCTGAGACCTCACCTTGACCATTGACGTCATCCATGCCTCACCATAAACCTGATCCACCATCTTGCACACCCTGTCACATCAGACTCAGAAGCTAACTCTATCCGTAAAGAGAATGTTTCTGTATACCAGAGAGAACACAGAATTTTAACCCTGAAACTGATGCCTGGACCTGTATACAGAGTGTCAGCATCGGAGACACCCAGGGATCTCCCAACACGGAAACACAATTTCACAGTAACAGTCACATCATAGCTAGACCTTAAGTCTTATAATTAACTTATTCTTTCTGTACTAGAGCCCGAACCAGTAATTCTAACCCTAGCCATGACTCTTGGACATGCCCCTTAATCGTAACCATTGGCATCACTCACGCTTCATCGTAATCCTTTACCTCAATCCCGCACTTGCCCTCCCATCAGAGAGAAACCTGAAGCCTTTCCATAACCCTATCCCTCCTGTACACCTTACAGAACAAAACTAAACTTACTCTAGCCCTTGGGACTATACGTGAACCGACACCGTCAGCTTCAACGTCTGTCATGCCGCACCATAAGCCTGAATCTCAAGGTCGCCGTCACCCTCACGTCAGGGACAGATGCGAACTCTAAATGTAACTGCATAATCCTGTCAATCTTACTGAACACCTAACCCTAACCCTAGTGTCACGCCCTGGACTAGATTTTTCACCCGCAGCAATGATGTCAACTACGACACATCTTAATTCGGAGCTTGAATCTCACACTCGCACTGACATCAGAAGAGAACCCTAATTCTTTCGGAAACCGTCTTTTCCGCACTGATTTTCTCTTACAGATAACCCTAAGCGTATCCCAGGCCCCTTTCCCTGAACCGCCACCATCAGCATCGACGTCTGTCATTCCTCCCCATAATCCTGAAGCTCGTTCTGGACGCTGCCCTCATGTCAGAGTCGGATCAGTACTCTAACTGTCACTCAATCTGCAGCATACTCCTTACCTTACAACTAATGCTGACCCTATCCCTGGTACCGGGATCTGACACTTCACCTTCATCATTGTTGTGACCCTCACTTCACCTTAAACTTAAACTTATTCTTGCACTCACCCTCACATCAGAGGCGGATCCGAATTCTAACTGCAACCCTACTTCACCCGTACTCCTTATCAAACCCATAACCCTACCCTAGATCTGAACCTTGAATCAGATTATTCACCTTCATCGTTGCTACCCACTATGACACCCTTAATGGTGTGACTCGATCTCACACTCGCCCTCAATTTAGAATTGCACCCTAATTCTGTCCATAACCATATTATCTGCATAAACCTGCATAGACCTTTCCTTACAGAAAACTCTATCCCTAGAACAGGTTCCTTTACCTGCATGCTCACCACCAGCATTGATGTCACCGTTGCCATACCTTAATGATGAAGTCCGAACTGGCCTTCACCCACACGTCAGAGTAGGATCCTCTATCTAAACATAACCACATCCACGGCATAAACTAAAACAATTCCCTATCCCTAACCCTAGCACATACCTGTGGCCTGACCATCCATAATCTCCATGGATGTGACCCTTGCCTCATTGTAAGCCTGCGACTGAATTGGACAGTTGCCCTAACCTTGCAGAAGGACCCTCAGTCTAAACGTACCAATACCCTGCCCCTACGGCTTTCCAAAATCCTAACCCTAACCCTAGCCCTGGCTCGTGGTCCTGACACCTCACCTTGACCATTGACGTCAACCATGCCTCACCATAAACCTGATCCACCATCTTGCACTCCCTTTCTCATCAGAACTAGAAGCCAACTCTATCCATAAAGCCAATGTCTCTGCATACCAGAGAGAAGAAAATATTTTAACTCTATAACTGGTGCCTGGACCTATACACAAAGCGTCATTATCACAAACACCCAGGGATCTCCTCAACACGGAAACGCAAATTCACACTCGCACTCACATCAGAGGTAGACCCTAACCCTAATAATTAACTTATCCGTTCTGCACAACAGCCCTAACCTCTATATTCAAAGCCTAGCCATGACCCTTGGACCTGCCCCTTCACCATAACCATTGGCATCACCTGCGCTTCATCGTAATCCTAATCTTCAATCCCGAACGTGCCCTCCCATCGGAGAGAAACCCGAAATTTTTCCATAAACCTATCCTTCTTCTACACCTTACAGAGCACAATAAACTTACTCTAGCCCTCGGCATTTTACCTGATCAAAAACCAACAGCCTCAATGTCTGTCTTGCCGCACCATAAGCCTGAAGCTCAAGGTGGCCCTCGCCCTCACTTCAGGGTCAGATGCAAACTCTAAATGTTACTCCACATTCCTGTAAATCTTACTGAACACCTAACCCTAACCCTAGCGCGAAGCCGTGGACTAGATTCTTCACCTACAACATTGATGTCAACTAAGACACATCTTACCTCGGAGCCTGAATTTCACATTCTCAATCACAACAGAAGAGAACCCTTATTCTCTCGGTAACCGTCTCCTCCGCAGAGATTTTCTCTCACAGATAGCCCTAACCCTCTCCCAGGACCCTTTCACTGAACCGCTACCATCAGCATCGACGTCTGTCATTCGTTCCCACAACCCTGAAGCTCGTTCTGGCCACTGCCCACTTGTCAGAGTCGGATCAGAACGCTAAATGTCACTCAATTTTCCGCAGACTCCTTACCTTACAACTAATGCCAACCCTATCCCTGGTGCCAGGATCTGACACTTCACCTTCATCATTGATGTCACACTCTCTTCACCTTAAACCTTAAACTTATTCTTGCACAAAACCTCACATCAGAGGTGGATCCGAATTCTAACTGCAACCCTATCTCACCCGTACTCCTTATCGAACACATAACCCTAACCCTAGATCTGACCCTTGAACCAGAATCTTCAGCTTCACCGTTGCTATCAACTATGACTCCCTTAATCCTCTGACTCGATCTCACACTCACACTCAATTCAGAATTTTTCGCAAATTCTGTCCATAAAAATATTTTCTGCATAGACCTTTCCTTACAGAAAACCCTAACCCTAGCCCCGGATCCTTAACCCTAATGCTCACCGTCAGCATTGGTGTAACCGATGCCACATCTTGATGATGAAATC
The DNA here is from genome assembly GCF_040802235.1 of Manis javanica. NCBI lineage: Eukaryota > Metazoa > Chordata > Mammalia > Pholidota > Manidae > Manis > Manis javanica. Next base: position 38,513,028 of record NC_133169.1, on the reverse strand, counting down.
CAAGCTGGCCTTCACCCACATGTCAGAGTAGGATGCTTAATCTAAACATAACCACATCCACCGCATAAACTTTAGACAATTGCCTAACCCTAACCCTAGCACATTCCTGTGACCTGAGCCTCCAAAATCATCATGGACGTCACCCTTGCCTCACTGCGACTCAATTGGACAGTTGCCCTAAACTTGGAGAAGGACCCTCAGTCTAAACGTACCAATTGCCTGCCCCTACAGCTTTCCAAAAACCTAACCCTAACACTACCCCTGGCTCGGGCTCCTGAGAACTCACCTTGACCATTGACGTCATCCATGCCTCACCATAAACCTGATCCACCATCTTGCGCACGCTGTCATATCAGACTCAGAAGCTAACTCTATCCGTAAAGAGAATGTTTCTGTATACCAGAGAGAACACAGAATTTTAACCCTGAAACTGATGCCTGGACCTGTATACAGAGTGTCAGCATCGGAGACACCCAGGGATCTCCCAACACGGCAACACAATTTCACAGTCACAGTCACATCAGAGCTAGACCTTAAGTCTTATAATTAACTTATTCTTTCTGTACTAGAGCCCGAACCAGTAATTCTAACCCTAGCCATGACTCTTGGACATGCCCCTTAATCGTAACCATTGGCATCACTCACGCTTCATCGTAACCCTTTACCTCAATCCCGCACTTGCCCTCCCATCAGAGAGAAACCTGAAGCCTTTCCATAACCCTGTCCTTCCTGTACACCTTACAGAACAAAACTAAACTTACTCTAGCCCTTGGGACTATACCTGAACCGACACCATCAGCTTCAACGTCTGTCATGCCGCACCATAAGCCTGAATCTCAAGGTCGCCGTCACCCTCACGTCAGGGACAGATGCGAACTCTAAATGTAACTGCATAATCCTGTCAATCTTACTGAACACCTAACCCTAACCCTAGTGCCAAGCCCTGGACTAGATTTTTCACCCGCAGCAATGATGTCAACTACGACACATCTTAATTCGGAGCTTGAATCTCACACTCGCACTGACATCAGAAGAGAACCCTAATTCTTTCGGAAACCGTCTTTTCCGCACTGATTTTCTCTTACAGATAACCCTAAGCGTATCCCAGGCTCCTTTCACTGAACCGCCACCATCAGCATCGACGTCTGTCATTCCTCACCATAATCCTGAAGCTCGTTCTGGACGCTGCCCTCATTACAGAGTCGGATCAGTACTCTAACTGTCACTCAATCTGCAGCATACTCCTTACCTTACAACTAATGCTGACCCTATCCCTGGTACCGGGATCTGACACTTCACCTTCATCATTGTTGTGACCCTCACTTCACCTTAAACTTAAACTTATTCTTGCACTCACCCTCACATCAGAGGCGGATCCGAATTCTAACTGCAACCCTACTTCACCCGTACTCCTTATCAAACCCATAACCCTACCCTAGATCTGAACCTTGAATCAGATTATTCACCTTCATCGTTGCTACCCACTATGACACCCTTAATGGTGTGACTCGATCTCACACTCGCCCTCAATTTAGAATTGCACCCTAATTCTGTCCATAACCATATTATCTGCATAAACCTGCATAGGCCTTTCCTTACAGAAAACTCTAACCCTAGAACAGGTTCCTTTACCTGCATGCTCACCACCAGCATTGATGTCACCGATGCCATACCTTAATGATGAAGTCCAAACTGGCCTTCACCCACACGTCAGAGTAGGATCCTCTATCTAAACATAACCACATCCACGGCATAAACTAAAACAATTCCCTATCCCTAACCCTAGCACATACCTGTGGCCTGACCATCCATAATCTCCATGGATGTGACCCTTGCCTCATTGTAAGCCTGCGACTGAATTGGACAGTTGCCCTAACCTTGCAGAAGGACCCTCAGTCTAAACGTACCAATACCCTGCCCCTACGGCTTTCCAAAATCCTAACCCTAACCCTAGCCCTGGCTCGTGGTCCTGACACCTCACCTTGACCATTGACGTCAACCATGCCTCACCATAAACCTGATCCACCATCTTGCACTCCCTTTCTCATCAGAACTAGAAGCCAACTCTATCCATAAAGCCAATGTCTCTGCATACCAGAGAGAACAAAATATTTTAACTCTAAAACTGGTGCCTGGACCTATACACAAAGCGTCATTATCACAAACACCCAGGGATCTCCTCAACACGGAAACGCAAATTCACACTCGCACTCACATCAGAGGTAGACCCTAACCCTAATAATTAACTTATCCTTTCTGCACAACAGCCCTAACCTCTATATTCAAAGCCTAGCCATGACCCTTGGACCTGCCCTTTCACCATAACCATTGGCATCACCTGCGCTTCATCGTAATCCTAATCTTCAATCCCGAACGTGCCCTCCCATCGGAGAGAAACCCGAAATTTTTCCATAAACCTATCCTTCTTCTACACCTTACAGAGCACAATAAACTTACTCTAGCCCTCGGCATTTTACCTGATCCAAAACCAACAGCCTCAATGTCTGTCTTGCCGCACCATAAGCCTGAAGCTCAAGGTGGCGCTCGCCCTCACTTCAGGGTCAGATGCAAACTCTAAATGTTACTCCACATTCCTGTAAATCTTACTGAACACCTAACCCTAACCCTAGCGCGAAGCCGTGGAGTAGATTCTTCACCTACAACATTGATGTCAACTAAGACACATCTTACCTCGGAGCCTGAATTTCACATTCTCAATCACAACAGAAGAGAACCCTTATTCTCTCGGTAACCGTCTCCTCCGCAGAGATTTTCTCTCACAGATAGCCCTAACCCTCTCCCAGGACCCTTTCACTGAACCGCTACCATCAGCATCGACGTCTGTCATTCGTTCCCACAACCCTGAAGCTCGTTCTGGCCACTGCCCACTTGTCAGAGTCGGATAAGAACGCTAAATGTCACTCAATTTTCCGCAGACTCCTTACCTTACAACTAATGCCAACCCTATCCCTGGTGCCATGATCTGACACTTCACCTTCATCATTGATGTCACACTCACTTCACCTTAAACCTGAAACTTATTCTTGCCCAAAACCTCACATCAGAGGTGGATCCGAATTCTAACTGCAACCCTATCTCACCCGTACCCCTTATCGAACACATAACCCTAACCCTAGATCTGACCCTTGAACCAGAATCTTCACCTTCACCGTTGCTATCAACTATGACTCCCTTAATCCTCTGACTCGATCTCACACTCACACTCAATTCAGAATTTTTCGCAAATTCTGTCCATAACCATATTTTCTGCATAGACCCTTCCTTACAGAAAACCCTAACCCTAGCCCCGGATCCTTAACCTGAATGCTCACCGTCAGCATTGGTGTCACCGATGCCACATCTTGATGATGAAGTCCAAGCTGGCCTTCACCCACACGTCAGAGTAGGATGCTTAATCTAAACATAACCACATCCACCGCATAAACTTTAGACAATTGCCTAACCCTAACCCTAGCACATTCCTGTGACCTGAGCCTCCAAAATCATCATGGACGTCACCCTTGCCTCACTGCGACTCAATTGGACAGTTGCCCTAAACTTGGAGAAGGACCCTCAGTCTAAACGTACCAATTGCCTGCCCCTACAGCTTTCCAAAGACCAAACCCTAACACTACCCCTGGCTCGGGCTCCTGAGACCTCACCTTGACCATTGACGTCATCCATGCCTCACCATAAACCTGATCCACCATCTTGCGCACCCTGTCACATCAGACTCAGAAGCTAACTCTATCCGTAAAGAGAATGTTTCTGTATACCAGAGAGAACACAGAATTTTAACCCTGAAACTGATGCCTGGACCTGTATACAGAGTGTCAGCATCGGAGACACCCAGGGATCTCCCAACACGGCAACACAATTTCACAGTCACAGTCACATCAGAGCTAGACCTTAAGTCTTATAATTAACTTATTCTTTCTGTACTAGAGCCCGAACCAGTAATTCTAACCCTAGCCATGACTCTTGGACATGCCCCTTAATCGTAACCATTGGCATCACTCACGCTTCATCGTAATCCTTTACCTCAATCCCGCACTTGCCCTCCCATCAGAGAGAAACCTGAAGCCTTTCCATAACCCTATCCCTCCTGTACACCTTACAGAACAAAACTAAACTTACTCTAGCCCTTGGGACTATACGTGAACCGACACCGTCAGCTTCAACGTCTGTCATGCCGCACCATAAGCCTGAATCTCAAGGTCGCCGTCACCCTCACGTCAGGGACAGATGCGAACTCTAAATGTAACTGCATAATCCTGTCAATCTTACTGAACACCTAACCCTAACCCTAGTGTCACGCCCTGGACTAGATTTTTCACCCGCAGCAATGATGTCAACTACGACACATCTTAATTCGGAGCTTGAATCTCACACTCGCACTGACATCAGAAGAGAACCCTAATTCTTTCGGAAACCGTCTTTTCCGCACTGATTTTCTCTTACAGATAACCCTAAGCGTATCCCAGGCCGCTTTCACTGAACCGCCACCATCAGCATCGACGTCTGTCATTCCTCCCCATAATCCTGAAGCTCGTTCTGGACGCTGCCCTCATGTCAGAGTCGGATCAGTACTCTAACTGTCACTCAATCTGCAGCATACTCCTTACCTTACAACTAATGCTGACCCTATCCCTGGTACCGGGATCTGACACTTCACCTTCATCATTGTTGTGACCCTCACTTCACCTGAAACTTAAACTTATTCTTGCACTCACCCTCACATCAGAGGCGGATCCGAATTCTAACTGCAACCCTACTTCACCCGTACTCCTTATCAAACCCATAACCCTACCCTAGATCTGAACCTTGAATCAGATTATTCACCTTCATCGTTGCTACCCACTATGACACCCTTAATGGTGTGACTCGATCTCACACTCGCCCTCAATTTAGAATTGCACCCTAATTCTGTCCATAACCATATTATCTGCATAAACCTGCATAGACCTTTCCTTACAGAAAACTCTATCCCTAGAACAGGTTCCTTTACCTGCATGCTCACCACCAGCATTGATGTCACCGATGCCATACCTTAATGATGAAGTCCGAACTGGCCTTCACCCACACGTCAGAGTAGGATCCTCTATCTAAACATAACCACATCCACGGCATAAACTAAAACAATTCCCTATCCCTAACCCTAGCACATACCTGTGGCCTGACCATCCATAATCTCCATGGATGTGACCCTTGCCTCATTGTAAGCCTGCGACTGAATTGGACAGTTGCCCTAACCTTGCAGAAGGACCCTCAGTCTAAACGTACCAATACCCTGCCCCTACGGCTTTCCAAAATCCTAACCCTAACCCTAGCCCTGGCTCGTGGTCCTGACACCTCACCTTGACCATTGACGTCAACCATGCCTCACCATAAACCTGATCCACCATCTTGCACTCCCTTTCTCATCAGAACTAGAAGCCAACTCTATCCATAAAGCCAATGTCTCTGCATACCAGAGAGAACAAAATATTTTAACTCTAAAACTGGTGCCTGGACCTATACACAAAGCGTCATTATCACAAACACCCAGGGATCTCCTCAACACGGAAACGCAAATTCACACTCGCACTCACATCAGAGGTAGACCCTAACCCTAATAATTAACTTATCCTTTCTGCACAACAGCCCTAACCTCTATATTCAAAGCCTAGCCATGACCCTTGGACCTGCCCCTTCACCATAACCATTGGCATCACCTGCGCTTCATCGTAATCCTAATCTTCAATCCCGAACGTGCCCTCCCATCGGAGAGAAACCCGAAATTTTTCCATAAACCTATCCTTCTTCTACACCTTACAGAGCACAATAAACTTACACTAGCCCTCGGCATTTTACCTGATCAAAAACCAACAGCCTCAATGTCTGTCTTGCCGCACCATAAGCCTGAAGCTCAAGGTGGCCCTCGCCCTCACTTCAGGGTCAGATGCAAACTCTAAATGTTACTCCACATTCCTGTAAATCTTACTGAACACCTAACCCTAACCCTAGCGCGAAGCCGTGGACTAGATTCTTCACCTACAACATTGATGTCAACTAAGACACATCTTACCTCGGAGCCTGAATTTCACATTCTCAATAACAACAGAAGAGAACCCTTATTCTCTCGGTAACCGTCTCCTCCGCAGAGATTTTCTCTCACAGATAGCCCTAACCCTCTCCCAGGACCCTTTCACTGAACCGCTACCATCAGCATCGACGTCTGTCATTCGTTCCCACAACCCTGAAGCTCGTTCTGGCCACTGCCCACTTGTCAGAGTCGGATCAGAACGCTAAATGTCACTCAATTTTCCGCAGACTCCTTACCTTACAACTAATGCCAACCCTATCCCTGGTGCCAGGATCTGACACTTCACCTTCATCATTGATGTCACACTCTCTTCACCTTAAACCTTAAACTTATTCTTGCACAAAACCTCACATCAGAGGTGGATCCGAATTCTAACTGCAACCCTATCTCACCCGTACTCCTTATCTAACACATAACCCTAACCCTAGATCTGACCCTTGAACCAGAATCTTCAGCTTCACCGTTGCTATCAACTATGACTCCCTTAATCCTCTGACTCGATCTCACACTCACACTCAATTCAGAATTTTTCGCAAATTCTGTCCATAACCATATTTTCTGCATAGACCTTTCCTTACAGAAAACCCTAACCCTAGCCCCGGATCCTTAACCCTAATGCTCACCGTCAGCATTGGTGTAACCGATGCCACATATTGATGATGAAATCCAAGCTGGCCTTCACCCACATGTCAGAGTAGGATGCTTAATCTAAACATAACCACATCCACCGCATAAACTTTAGACAATTGCCTAACCCTAACCCTAGCACATTCCTGTGACCTGAGCCTCCAAAATCATCATGGACGTCACCCTTGCCTCACTGCGACTCAATTGGACAGTTGCCCTAAACTTGGAGAAGGACCCTCAGTCTAAACGTACCAATTGCCTGCCCCTACAGCTTTCCAAAAACCTAACCCTAACACTACACCTGGCTCGGGCTCCTGAGACCTCACCTTGACCATTGACGTCATCCATGCCTCACCATAAACCTGATCCACCATCTTGCGCACGCTGTCATATCAGACTCAGAAGCTAACTCTATCCGTAAAGAGAATGTTTCTGTATACCAGAGAGAACACAGAATTTTAACCCTGAAACTGATGCCTGGACCTGTATACAGAGTGTCAGCATCGGAGACACCCAGGGATCTCCCAACACGGCAACACAATTTCACAGTCACAGTCACATCAGAGCTAGACCTTAAGTCTTATAATTAACTTATTCTTTCTGTACTAGAGCCCGAACCAGTAATTCTAACCCTAGCCATGACTCTTGGACATGCCCCTTAATCGTAACCATTGGCATCACTCACGCTTCATCGTAATCCTTTACCTCAATCCTGCACTTGCCCTCCCATCAGAGAGAAACCTGAAGCCTTTCCATAACCCTATCCTTCCTGTACACCTTACAGAACAAAACTAAACTTACTCTAGCCCTAGGAACTATACCTGAACCGACACCATCAGCTTCAACGTCTGTCATGCCGCACCATAAGCCTGAATCTCAAGGTCGCCGTCACCCTCACGTCAGGGACAGATGCGAACTCTAAATGTAACTGCATAATCCTGTCAATCTTACTGAACACCTAACCCTAACCCTAGCGCGAAGCCGTGGACTAGATTCTTCACCTACAACATTGATGTCAACTAAGACACATCTTACCTCGGAGCCTGAATTTCACATTCTCAATCACAACAGAAGAGAACCCTTATTCTCTCGGTAACCGTCTCCTCCGCAGAGATTTTCTCTCACAGATAGCCCTAACCCTCTCCCAGGACCCTTTCACTGAACCGCTACCATCAGCATCGACGTCTGTCATTCGTTCCCACAACCCTGAAGCTCGTTCTGGCCACTGCCCACTTGTCAGAGTCGGATCAGAACGCTAAATGTCACTCAATTTTCCGCAGACTCCTTACCTTACAACTAATGCCAACCCTATCCCTGGTGCCAGGATCTGACACTTCACCTTCATCATTGATGTCACACTCTCTTCACCTTAAACCTTAAACTTATTCTTGCACAAAACCTCACATCAGAGGTGGATCCGAATTCTAACTGCAACCCTATCTCACCCGTACTCCTTATCGAACACATAACCCTAACCCTAGATCTGACCCTTGAACCAGAATCTTCAGCTTCACCGTTGCTATCAACTATGACTCCCTTAATCCTCTGACTCGATCTCACACTCACACTCAATTCAGAATTTTTCGCAAATTCTGTCCATAAAAATATTTTCTGCATAGACCTTTCCTTACAGAAAACCCTAACCCTAGCCCCGGATCCTTAACCCTAATGCTCACCGTCAGCATTGGTGTAACCGATGCCACATCTTGATGATGAAATCCAAGCTGGCCTTCACCCACATGTCAGAGTAGGATGCTTAATCTAAACATAACCACATCCACCGCATAAACTTTAGACAATTGCCTAACCCTAACCCTAGCACATTCCTGTGACCTGAGCCTCCAAAATCATCATGGACGTCACCCTTGCCTCAGTGCGACTCAATTGGACAGTTGCCCTAAACTTGGAGAAGGACCCTCAGTCTAAACGTACCAATTGCCTGCCCCTACAGCTTTCCAAAAACCTAACCCTAACACTACCCCTGGCTCGGGCTCCTGAGAACTCACCTTGACCATTGACGTCATCCATGCCTCACCATAAACCTGATCCACCATCTTGCGCACGCTGTCATATCAGACTCAGAAGCTAACTCTATCCGTAAAGAGAATGTTTCTGTATACCAGAGAGAACACAGAATTTTAACCCTGAAACTGATGCCTGGACCTGTATACAGAGTGTCAGCATCGGAGACACCCAGGGATCTCCCAACACGGCAACACAATTTCACAGTCACAGTCACATCAGAGCTAGACCTTAAGTCTTATAATTAACTTATTCTTTCTGTACTAGAGCCCGAACCAGTAATTCTAACCCTAGCCATGACTCTTGGACATGCCCCTTAATCGTAACCATTGGCATCACTCACGCTTCATCGTAACCCTTTACCTCAATCCCGCACTTGCCCTCCCATCAGAGAGAAACCTGAAGCCTTTCCATAACCCTGTCCTTCCTGTACACCTTACAGAACAAAACTAAACTTACTCTAGCCCTTGGGACTATACCTGAACCGACACCATCAGCTTCAACGTCTGTCATGCCGCACCATAAGCCTGAATCTCAAGGTCGCCGTCACCCTCACGTCAGGGACAGATGCGAACTCTAAATGTAACTGCATAATCCTGTCAATCTTACTGAACACCTAACCCTAACCCTAGTGCCAAGCCCTGGACTAGATTTTTCACCCGCAGCAATGATGTCAACTACGACACATCTTAATTCGGAGCTTGAATCTCACACTCGCACTGACATCAGAAGAGAACCCTAATTCTTTCGGAAACCGTCTTTTCCGCACTGATTTTCTCTTACAGATAACCCTAAGCGTATCCCAGGCTCCTTTCACTGAACCGCCACCATCAGCATCGACGTCTGTCATTCCTCACCATAATCCTGAAGCTCGTTCTGGACGCTGCCCTCATTACAGAGTCGGATCAGTACTCTAACTGTCACTCAATCTGCAGCATACTCCTTACCTTACAACTAATGCTGACCCTATCCCTGGTACCGGGATCTGACACTTCACCTTCATCATTGTTGTGACCCTCACTTCACCTTAAACTTAAACTTATTCTTGCACTCACCCTCACATCAGAGGCGGATCCGAATTCTAACTGCAACCCTACTTCACCCGTACTCCTTATCAAACCCATAACCCTACCCTAGATCTGAACCTTGAATCAGATTATTCACCTTCATCGTTGCTACCCACTATGACACCCTTAATGGTGTGACTCGATCTCACACTCGCCCTCAATTTAGAATTGCACCCTAATTCTGTCCATAACCATATTATCTGCATAAACCTGCATAGGCCTTTCCTTACAGAAAACTCTAACCCTAGAACAGGTTCCTTTACCTGCATGCTCACCACCAGCATTGATGTCACCGATGCCATACCTTAATGATGAAGTCCAAACTGGCCTTCACCCACACGTCAGAGTAGGATCCTCTATCTAAACATAACCACATCCACGGCATAAACTAAAACAATTCCCTATCCCTAACCCTAGCACATACCTGTGGCCTGACCATCCATAATCTCCATGGATGTGACCCTTGCCTCATTGTAAGCCTGCGACTGAATTGGACAGTTGCCCTAACCTTGCAGAAGGACCCTCAGTCTAAACGTACCAATACCCTGCCCCTACGGCTTTCCAAAATCCTAACCCTAACCCTAGCCCTGGCTCGTGGTCCTGACACCTCACCTTGACCATTGACGTCAACCATGCCTCACCATAAACCTGATCCACCATCTTGCACTCCCTTTCTCATCAGAACTAGAAGCCAACTCTATCCATAAAGCCAATGTCTCTGCATACCAGAGAGAACAAAATATTTTAACTCTAAAACTGGTGCCTGGACCTATACACAAAGCGTCATTATCACAAACACCCAGGGATCTCCTCAACACGGAAACGCAAATTCACACTCGCACTCACATCAGAGGTAGACCCTAACCCTAATAATTAACTTATCCTTTCTGCACAACAGTCCTAACCTCTATATTCAAAGCCTAGCCATGACCCTTGGACCTGCCCTTTCACCATAACCATTGGCATCACCTGCGCTTCATCGTAATCCTAATCTTCAATCCCGAACGTGCCCTCCCATCGGAGAGAAACCCGAAATTTTTCCATAAACCTATCCTTCTTCTACACCTTACAGAGCACAATAAACTTACTCTAGCCCTCGGCATTTTACCTGATCCAAAACCAACAGCCTCAATGTCTGTCTTGCCGCACCATAAGCCTGAAGCTCAAGGTGGCGCTCGCCCTCACTTCAGGGTCAGATGCAAACTCTAAATGTTACTCCACATTCCTGTAAATCTTACTGAACACCTAACCCTAACCCTAGCGCGAAGCCGTGGAGTAGATTCTTCACCTACAACATTGATGTCAACTAAGACACATCTTACCTCGGAGCCTGAATTTCACATTCTCAATCACAACAGAAGAGAACCCTTATTCTCTCGGTAACCGTCTCCTCCGCAGAGATTTTCTCTCACAGATAGCCCTAACCCTCTCCCAGGACCCTTTCACTGAACCGCTACCATCAGCATCGACGTCTGTCATTCGTTCCCACAACCCTGAAGCTCGTTCTGGCCACTGCCCACTTGTCAGAGTCGGATAAGAACGCTAAATGTCACTCAATTTTCCGCAGACTCCTTACCTTACAACTAATGCCAACCCTATCCCTGGTGCCATGATCTGACACTTCACCTTCATCATTGATGTCACACTCACTTCACCTTAAACCTGAAACTTATTCTTGCCCAAAACCTCACATCAGAGGTGGATCCGAATTCTAACTGCAACCCTATCTCACCCGTACCCCTTATCGAACACATAACCCTAACCCTAGATCTGACCCTTGAACCAGAATCTTCACCTTCACCGTTGCTATCAACTATGACTCCCTTAATCCTCTGACTCGATCTCACACTCACACTCAATTCAGAATTTTTCGCAAATTCTGTCCATAACCATATTTTCTGCATAGACCCTTCCTTACAGAAAACCCTAACCCTAGCCCCGGATCCTTAACCTGAATGCTCACCGTCAGCATTGGTGTCACCGATGCCACATCTTGATGATGAAGTCCAAGCTGGCCTTCACCCACACGTCAGAGTAGGATGCTTAATCTAAACATAACCACATCCACCGCATAAACTTTAGACAATTGCCTAACCCTAACCCTAGCACATTCCTGTGACCTGAGCCTCCAAAATCATCATGGACGTCACCCTTGCCTCACTGCGACTCAATTGGACAGTTGCCCTAAACTTGGAGAAGGACCCTCAGTCTAAACGTACCAATTGCCTGCCCCTACAGCTTTCCAAAGACCAAACCCTAACACTACCCCTGGCTCGGGCTCCTGAGACCTCACCTTGACCATTGACGTCATCCATGCCTCACCATAAACCTGATCCACCATCTTGCGCACCCTGTCACATCAGACTCAGAAGCTAACTCTATCCGTAAAGAGAATGTTTCTGTATACCAGAGAGAACACAGAATTTTAACCCTGAAACTGATGCCTGGACCTGTATACAGAGTGTCAGCATCGGAGACACCCAGGGATCTCCCAACACGGCAACACAATTTCACAGTCACAGTCACATCAGAGCTAGACCTTAAGTCTTATAATTAACTTATTCTTTCTGTACTAGAGCCCGAACCAGTAATTCTAACCCTAGCCATGACTCTTGGACATGCCCCTTAATCGTAACCATTGGCATCACTCACGCTTCATCGTAATCCTTTACCTCAATCCCGCACTTGCCCTCCCATCAGAGAGAAACCTGAAGCCTTTCCATAACCCTATCCCTCCTGTACACCTTACAGAACAAAACTAAACTTACTCTAGCCCTTGGGACTATACGTGAACCGACACCGTCAGCTTCAACGTCTGTCATGCCGCACCATAAGCCTGAATCTCAAGGTCGCCGTCACCCTCACGTCAGGGACAGATGCGAACTCTAAATGTAACTGCATAATCCTGTCAATCTTACTGAACACCTAACCCTAACCCTAGTGTCACGCCCTGGACTAGATTTTTCACCCGCAGCAATGATGTCAACTACGACACATCTTAATTCGGAGCTTGAATCTCACACTCGCACTGACATCAGAAGAGAACCCTAATTCTTTCGGAAACCGTCTTTTCCGCACTGATTTTCTCTTACAGATAACCCTAAGCGTATCCCAGGCCGCTTTCACTGAACCGCCACCATCAGCATCGACGTCTGTCATTCCTCCCCATAATCCTGAAGCTCGTTCTGGACGCTGCCCTCATGTCAGAGTCGGATCAGTACTCTAACTGTCACTCAATCTGCAGCATACTCCTTACCTTACAACTAATGCTGACCCTATCCCTGGTACCGGGATCTGACACTTCACCTTCATCATTGTTGTGACCCTCACTTCACCTTAAACTTAAACTTATTCTTGCACTCACCCTCACATCAGAGGCGGATCCGAATTCTAACTGCAACCCTACTTCACCCGTACTCCTTATCAAACCCATAACCCTACCCTAGATCTGAACCTTGAATCAGATTATTCACCTTCATCGTTGCTACCCACTATGACACCCTTAATGGTGTGACTCGATCTCACACTCGCCCTCAATTTAGAATTGCACCCTAATTCTGTCCATAACCATATTATCTGCATAAACCTGCATAGACCTTTCCTTACAGAAAACTCTATCCCTAGAACAGGTTCCTTTACCTGCATGCTCACCACCAGCATTGATGTCACCGATGCCATACCTTAATGATGAAGTCCGAACTGGCCTTCACCCACACGTCAGAGTAGGATCCTCTATCTAAACATAACCACATCCACGGCATAAACTAAAACAATTCCCTATCCCTAACCCTAGCACATACCTGTGGCCTGACCATCCATAATCTCCATGGATGTGACCCTTGCCTCATTGTAAGCCTGCGACTGAATTGGACAGTTGCCCTAACCTTGCAGAAGGACCCTCAGTCTAAACGTACCAATACCCTGCCCCTACGGCTTTCCAAAATCCTAACCCTAACCCTAGCCCTGGCTCGTGGTCCTGACACCTCACCTTGACCATTGACGTCAACCATGCCTCACCATAAACCTGATCCACCATCTTGCACTCCCTTTCTCATCAGAACTAGAAGCCAACTCTATCCATAAAGCCAATGTCTCTGCATACCAGAGAGAACAAAATATTTTAACTCTAAAACTGGTGCCTGGACCTATACACAAAGCGTCATTATCACAAACACCCAGGGATCTCCTCAACACGGAAACGCAAATTCACACTCGCACTCACATCAGAGGTAGACCCTAACCCTAATAATTAACTTATCCTTTCTGCACAACAGCCCTAACCTCTATATTCAAAGCCTAGCCATGACCCTTGGACCTGCCCCTTCACCATAACCATTGGCATCACCTGCGCTTCATCGTAATCCTAATCTTCAATCCCGAACGTGCCCTCCCATCGGAGAGAAACCCGAAATTTTTCCATAAACCTATCCTTCTTCTACACCTTACAGAGCACAATAAACTTACACTAGCCCTCGGCATTTTACCTGATCAAAAACCAACAGCCTCAATGTCTGTCTTGCCGCACCATAAGCCTGAAGCTCAAGGTGGCCCTCGCCCTCACTTCAGGGTCAGATGCAAACTCTAAATGTTACTCCACATTCCTGTAAATCTTACTGAACACCTAACCCTAACCCTAGCGCGAAGCCGTGGACTAGATTCTTCACCTACAACATTGATGTCAACTAAGACACATCTTACCTCGGAGCCTGAATTTCACATTCTCAATAACAACAGAAGAGAACCCTTATTCTCTCGGTAACCGTCTCCTCCGCAGAGATTTTCTCTCACAGATAGCCCTAACCCTCTCCCAGGACCCTTTCACTGAACCGCTACCATCAGCATCGACGTCTGTCATTCGTTCCCACAACCCTGAAGCTCGTTCTGGCCACTGCCCACTTGTCAGAGTCGGATCAGAACGCTAAATGTCACTCAATTTTCCGCAGACTCCTTACCTTACAACTAATGCCAACCCTATCCCTGGTGCCAGGATCTGACACTTCACCTTCATCATTGATGTCACACTCTCTTCACCTTAAACCTTAAACTTATTCTTGCACAAAACCTCACATCAGAGGTGGATCCGAATTCTAACTGCAACCCTATCTCACCCGTACTCCTTATCTAACACATAACCCTAACCCTAGATCTGACCCTTGAACCAGAATCTTCAGCTTCACCGTTGCTATCAACTATGACTCCCTTAATCCTCTGACTCGATCTCACACTCACACTCAATTCAGAATTTTTCGCAAATTCTGTCCATAACCATATTTTCTGCATAGACCTTTCCTTACAGAAAACCCTAACCCTAGCCCCGGATCCTTAACCCTAATGCTCACCGTCAGCATTGGTGTAACCGATGCCACATATTGATGATGAAATCCAAGCTGGCCTTCACCCACATGTCAGAGTAGGATGCTTAATCTAAACATAACCACATCCACCGCATAAACTTTAGACAATTGCCTAACCCTAACCCTAGCACATTCCTGTGACCTGAGCCTCCAAAATCATCATGGACGTCACCCTTGCCTCACTGCGACTCAATTGGACAGTTGCCCTAAACTTGGAGAAGGACCCTCAGTCTAAACGTACCAATTGCCTGCCCCTACAGCTTTCCAAAAACCTAACCCTAACACTACCCCTGGCTCGGGCTCCTGAGACCTCACCTTGACCATTGACGTCATCCATGCCTCACCATAAACCTGATCCACCATCTTGCGCACGCTGTCATATCAGACTCAGAAGCTAACTCTATCCGTAAAGAGAATGTTTCTGTATACCAGAGAGAACACAGAATTTTAACCCTGAAACTGATGCCTGGACCTGTATACAGAGTGTCAGCATCGGAGACACCCAGGGATCTCCCAACACGGCAACACAATTTCACAGTCACAGTCACATCAGAGCTAGACCTTAAGTCTTATAATTAACTTATTCTTTCTGTACTAGAGCCCGAACCAGTAATTCTAACCCTAGCCATGACTCTTGGACATGCCCCTTAATCGTAACCATTGGCATCACTCACGCTTCATCGTAATCCTTTACCTCAATCCTGCACTTGCCCTCCCATCAGAGAGAAACCTGAAGCCTTTCCATAACCCTATCCTTCCTGTACACCTTACAGAACAAAACTAAACTTACTCTAGCCCTAGGAACTATACCTGAACCGACACCATCAACTTCAACGTCTGTCATGCCGCACCATAAGCCTGAATCTCAAGGTCGCCGTCACCCTCACGTCAGGGACAGATGCGAACTCTAAATGTAACTGCATAATCCTGTCAATCTTACTGAACACCTAACCCTAACCCTAGTGCCAAGCCCTGGACTAGATTTTTCACCCGCAGCAATGATGTCAACTACGACACATCTTAATTCGGAGCTTGAATCTCACACTCGCACTGACATCAGAAGATAACCCTAGTTCTTTCGGAAACCGTCTTTTCCGCACTGATTTTCTCTTACAGATAACCCTAAGCGTATCCCAGGCTCCTTTCACTGAACGGCCACCATCAGCATCGACGTCTGTCATTCCTCCCCATAATCCTGAAGCTCGTTCTGGACGCTGCCCTCATTACAGAGTCGGATCAGTACTCTAACTGTCACTCAATCTGCAGCATACTCCTTACCTTACAACTAATGCTGACCCTATCCCTGGTACCGGGATCTGACACTTCACCTTCATCATTGTTGTGACCCTCACTTCACCTTAAACTTAAACTTATTCTTGCACTCACCCTCACATCAGAGGCGGATCCGAATTCTAACTGCAACCCTACTTCACCCGTACTCCTTATCAAACCCATAACCCTACCCTAGATCTGAACCTTGAATCAGATTATTCACCTTCATCGTTGCTACCCACTATGACACCCTTAATGGTGTGACTCGATCTCACACTCGCCCTCAATTTAGAATTGCACCCTAATTCTGTCCATAACCATATTATCTGCATAAACCTGCATAGGCCTTTCCTTACAGAAAACTCTAACCCTAGAACAGGTTCCTTTACCTGCATGCTCACCACCAGCATTGATGTCACAGATGCCATAACTTAATGATGAAGTCCAAACTGGCCTTCACCCACACGTCAGAGTAGGATCCTTTATCTAAACATAACCACATCCACGGCATAAACTAAAACAATTCCCTATCCCTAACCCTAGCACATACCTGTGGCCTGACCATCCATAATCTCCATGGATGTGACCCTTGCCTCATTGTAAGCCTGCGACTGAATTGGACAGTTGCCCTAACCTTGCAGAAGGACCCTCAGTCTAAACGTACCAATACCATGCCCCTACGGCTTTCCAAAATCCTAACCCTAACCCTAGCCTTGGCTCGTGGTCCTGACACCTCACCTTGACCATTGACGTCAACCATGCCTCACCATAAACCTGATCCACCATCTTGCACTCCCTTTCTCATCAGAACTAGAAGCCAACTCTATCCATAAAGCCAATGTCTCTGCATACCAGAGAGAACAAAAAATTTTAACTCTAAAACTGGTGCCTGGACCTATACACAAAGCGTCATTATCACAAACACCCAGGGATCTCCTCAACACGGAAACGCAAATTCACACTCGCACTCACATCAGAGGTAGACCCTAACCCTAATAATTAACTTATCCTTTCTGCACAACAGCCCTAACCTCTATATTCAAAGCCTAGCCATGACTCTTGGACCTGCCCCTTCACCATAACCGTTGGCATCACCTGCGCTTCATCGTAATCCTAATCTTCAATCCCGAACGTGCCCTCCCATCGGAGAGAAACTCGAAATTTTTCCATAAACCTATCCTTCTTCTACACCTTACAGAGCACAATAAACTTACTCTAGCCCTCGGCATTTTACCTGATCCAAAACCAACAGCCTCAATGTCTGTCTTGCCGCACCATAAGCCTGAAGCTCAAGGTGGCCCTCGCCCTCACTTCAGGGTCAGATGCAAACTCTAAATGTTACTCCACATTCCTGTAAATCTTACTGAACTCCTAACCCTAACCCTAGCGCGAAGCCTTGGACTAGATTCTTCACCTACAACATTGATGTCAACTAAGACACATCTTAACTCGGAGCCTGAATTTCACATTCTCAATCACAACAGAAGAGAACCCTTATTCTCTCGGTAACCGTCTCCTCCGCAGAGATTTTCTCTCACAGATAGCCCTAACCCTCTCCCAGGACCCTTTCACTGAACCGCTACCATCAGCATCGACGTCTGTCATTCGTTCCCACAACCCTGAAGCTCGTTCTGGCCACTGCCCTCTTGTCAGAGTCGGATCAGAACGCTAAATGTCACTCAATTTTCCGCAGACTCCTTACCTTACAACTAATGCCAACCCTATCCCTGGTGCCAGGATCTGACACTTCACCTTCATCATTGATGTCACACTCACTTAACCTTAAACCTGAAACTTATTCTTGCCCAAAACCTCACATCAGAGGTGGATCCGAATTCTAACTGCAACCCTATCTCACACGTACCCGTTATCGAACACATAACCCTAACCCTAGATCTGACCCTTGAACCAGAATCTTCACCTTCACCGTTGCTATCAACTGTGACTCCCTTAATCCTCTGACTCGATCTCACACTCACACTCAATTCAGAATTTTTCGCAAATTCTGTCCATAACCATATTTTCTGCATAGACCTTTCCTTACAGAAAACCCTAACCCTAGCCCCGGATCCTTAACCTGAATGCTCACCGTCAGCATTGGTGTCACCGATGCCACATCTTGATGATGAAGTCCAAGCTGGCCTTCACCCACACGTCAGAGTAGGATGCTTAATCTAAACATAACCACATCCACCGCATAAACTTTAGACAATTGCCTAACCCTAACCCTAGCACATTCCTGTGACCTGAGCCTCCAAAATCATCATGGACGTCACCCTTGCCTCACTGCGACTCAATTGGACAGTTGACCTAAACTTGGAGAAGGACCCTCAGTCTAAACGTACCAATTGCCTGCCCCTACAGCTTTCCAAAAACCTAACCCTAACACTACCCCTGGCTCGGGCTACTGAGACCTCACCTTGACCATTGACGTCATCCGTGCCTCACCATAAACCTGATCCACCATCTTGCGCACCCTGTCACATCAGACTCAGGAGCTAACTCTATCCGTAAAGAGAATGTTTCTGTATACCAGAGAGAACACAGAATTTTAACCCTGAAACTGATGCCTGTACCTGTATACAGAGTGTCAGCATCGGAGACACCCAGGGATCTCCCAACACGGAAACACAATTTCACAGTCACAGTCACATCAGAGCTAGATCTTAAGTCTCATAATTAACTTATTCTTTCTGTACTAGAGCCCGAACCAGTAATTCTAACCCTAGCCATGACTCTTGGACATGCCCCTTAATCGTAACCATTGGCATCACTCACGCTTCATCGTAATCCTTTACCTCAATCCCGCACTTGCACTCCCATCAGAGAGAAACCTGAAGCCTTTCCATAACCCTATCCTTCCTGTACACCTTACAGAACAAAACTAAATTTACTCTAGCCCTTGGTACTATACCTGAACCGACACCATCAGCTTCAACGTCTGTCATGCCGCACCATAAGCCTGAATCTCAAGGTCGCCGTCACCCTCACGTCAGGGACAGATGCGAACTATAAATGTAACTGCATAATCCTGTCAATCTTACTGAACACCTAACCCTAACCCTAGTGTCACGCCCTGGACTAGATTTTTCACCCGCAGCAATGATGTCAACTACGACACATCTTAATTCGGAGCTTGAATCTCACACTCGCACTGACATCAGAAGAGAACCCTAATTCTTTCGGAAACCGTCTTTTCCGCACTGATTTTCTCTTACAGATAACCCTAAGCGTATCCCAGGCCCCTTTCACTGAACCGCCACCATCAGCATCAACGTCTGTCATTCCTCCCCATAATCCTGAAGCTCGTTCTGGACGCTGCCCTCATGTCAGAGGCGGATCAGTACTCTTACTGTCACTCAATCTGCAGCATACTCCTTACCTTACAACTAATGCTGACCCTATCCCTGGTACCGGGATCTGACACTTCACCTTCATCATTGTTGTGACCCTCACTTCACCTGAAACTTAAACTTATTCTTGCACTCACCCTCACATCAGAGGCGGATCCGAATTCTAACTGCAACCCTACTTCACCCGTACTCCTTATCAAACCCATAACCCTACCCTAGATCTGAAGTTGAGTCAGATTATTCACCTTCATCGTTGCTACCCACTATGATACCCTTAATGGTGTGACTCGATCTCACACTCGCCCTCAATTTAGAATTGCACCCTAATTCTGTCCATAACCATATTATCTGCATAAACCTGCATAGGCCTTTCCTTACAGAAAACTCTAACCCTAGAACAGGTTCCTTTACCTGCATGCTCACCACCAGCATTGATGTCACAGATGCCATAACTTAATGATGAAGTCCAAACTAGCCTTCACCCACACGTCAGAGTAGGATCCTCTATCTAAACATAACCACATCCACGGCATAAACTAAAACAATTCCCTATCCCTAACCCTAGCACATACCTGTGGCCTGACCATCCATAATCTCCATGGATGTGACCCTTGCCTCATTGTAAGCCTGCGACTGAATTGGACAGTTGCCCTAACCTTGCAGAAGGACCCTCAGTCTAAACGTACCAATACCCTGCCCCTACGGCTTTCCAAAATCCTAACCCTAACCCTAGCCCTGGCTCGTGGTCCTGACACCTCACCTTGACCATTGACGTCAACCATGCCTCACCATAAACCTGATCCACCATCTTGCACTCCCTTTCTCATCAGAACTAGAAGCCAACTCTATCCATAAAGCCAATGTCTCTGCATACCAGAGAGAACAAAAAATTTTAACTCTAAAACTGGTGCCTGGACCTATACACAAAGCGTCATTATCACAAACACCCAGGGATCTCCTCAACACGGAAACGCAAATTCACACTCGCACTCACATCAGAGGTAGACCCTAACCCTAATAATTAACTTATCCTTTCTGCACAACAGCCCTAACCTCTATATTCAAAGCCTAGCCATGACTCTTGGACCTGCCCCTTCACCATAACCATTGGCATCACCTGCGCTTCATCGTAATCCTAATCTTCAATCCCGAACGTGCCCTCCCATCGGAGAGAAACTCGAAATTTTTCCATAAACCTATCCTTCTTCTACACCTTACAGAGCACAATAAACTTACTCTAGCCCTCGGCATTTTACCTGATCCAAAACCAACAGCCTCAATGTCTGTCTTGCCGCACCATAAGCCTGAAGCTCAAGGTGGCCCTCGCCCTCACTTCAGGGTCAGATGCAAACTCTAAATGTTACTCCACATTCCTGTAAATCTTACTGAACACCTAACCCTAACCCTAGCGCGAAGCCGTGGACTAGATTCTTCACCTACAACATTGATGTCAACTAAGACACATCTTAACTCGGAGCCTGAATTTCACATTCTCAATCACAACAGAAGAGAACCCTTATTCTCTCGGTAATCGTCTCCTCCGCAGAGATTTTCTCTCACAGATAGCCCTAACCCTCTCCCAGGACCCTTTCACTGAACCGCTACCATCAGCATCGACGTCTGTCATTCGTTCCCACAACCCTGAAGCTCGTTCTGGCCACTGCCCTCTTGTCAGAGTCGGATCAGAACGCTAAATGTCACTCAATTTTCCGCAGACTCCTTACCTTACAACTAATGCCAACCCTATCCCTGGTGCCAGGATCTGACACTTCACCTTCATCATTGATGTCACACTCACTTCACCTTAAACCTGAAACTTATTCTTGCACAAAACCTCACATCAGAGGTGGATCCGAATTCTAACTGCAACCCTATCTCACCCGTACCCCTTATCGAACACATAACCCTAACCCTAGATCTCACCCTTGAACCAGAATCTTCACCTTCACCGTTACTATCAACTATGACTCCCTTAATCCTCTGACTCGATCTCACACTCACACTCAATTCAGAATTTTTCGCAAATTCTGTCCATAACCATATTTTCTGCATAGACCTTTCCTTACAGAAAACCCTAACCCTAGCCCCGGATCCTTAACCTGAATGCTCACCGTCAGCATTGGTGTCACCGATGCCACATCTTGATGATGAAGTCCAAGCTGGCCTTCACCCACACGTCAGAGTAGGATGCTTAATCTAAACATAAGCACATCCACCGCATAAACTTTAGACAATTGCCTAACCCTAACCCTAGCACATTCCTGTGACCTGAGCCTCCAAAATCATCATGGACGTCACCCTTGCCTCACTGCGACTCAATTGGACAGTTGCCCTAAACTTGGAGAAGGACCCTCAGTCTAAACGTACCAATTGCCTGCCCCTACAGCTTTCCAAAGACCTAACCCTAACAGTACCCCTGGCTCGGGCTCCTGAGACCTCACCTTGACCATTGACGTCATCCATGCCTCACCATAAACCTGATCCACCATGTTGCGCACCCTGTCACATCAGACTCAGAAGCTAACTCTATCCGTAAAGAGAATGTTTCTGTATACCAGAGAGAACACAGAATTTTAACCCTGAAACTGATGCCTGGACCTGTATACAGAGTGTCAGCATCGGAGACACCCAGGGATCTCCCAACACGGAAACACAATTTCACAGTCACAGTCACATCAGAGCTAGACCTTAAGTCTTATAATTAACTTATTCTTTCTGTACTAGAGCCCGAACCAGTAATTCTAACCCTAGCCATGACTCTTGGACATGCCCCTTAATCGTAACCATTGGCATCACTCACGCTTCATCGTAATCCTTTACCTCAGACCCGCACTTGCCCTCCCATCAGAGAGAAACCTGAAGCCTTTCCATAACCCTATCCTTCCTGTACACCTTACAGAACAAAACTAAACTTACTCTAGCCCTTGGGACTATACCTGAACCGACACCGTCAGCTTCAACGTCTGTCATGCCGCACCATAAGCCTGAATCTCAACGTCGCCGTCACCCGCACGTCAGGGACAGACGCGAACTCTAAATGTAACTGCATAATCCTGTCAATCTTACTGAACACCTAACCCTAACCCTAGTGCCAAGCCCTGGACTAGATTTTTCACCCGCAGCAATGATGTCAACTACGACACATCTTAATTCGGAGCTTGAATCTCACACTCGCACTGACATCAGAAGAGAACCCTAATTCTTTCGGAAACCGTCTTTTCCGCACTGATTTTCTCTTACAGAAAACCCTAAGCGTATCCCAGGCCCCTTTCACTGAACCGCCACCATCAGCATCGACGTCTGTCATTCCTCCCCATAATCCTGAAGCTCGTTCTGGACGCTGCCCTCATGTCAGAGTCGGATCAGTACTCTAACTGTCACTCAATCTGCAGTATACTCCTTACCTTACAACTAATGCTGACCCTATCCCTGGTACCGGGATCTGACACTTCACCTTCATCATTGTTGTGACCCTCACTTCACCTTAAACTTAAACTTATTCTTGCACTCACCCTCACATCAGAGGCGGATCCGAATTCTAACTGCAACCCTACTTCACCCGTACTCCTTATCAAACCCATAACCCTACCCTAGATCTGAACCTTGAATCAGATTATTCACCTTCATCGTTGCTACCCACTATGACACCCTTAATGGTGTGACTCGATCTCACACTCGCCCTCAATTTAGAATTGCACCCTAATTCTGTCCATAACCATATTATCTGCATAAACCTGCATAGACCTTTCCTTACAGAAAACTCTAACCCTAGAACAGGTTCCTTTACCTGCATGCTCACCACCAGCATTGATGTCACCGATGCCATACCTTAATGATGAAGTCCAAACTGGCCTTCACCCACACGTCAGAGTAGGATCCTCTATCTAAACATAACCACATCCACGGCATAAACTAAAACAATTCCCTATCCCTAACCCTAGCACATACCTGTGGCCTGACCATCCATAATCTCCATGGATGTGACCCTTGCCTCATTGTAAGCCTGCGACTGAATTGGACAGTTGCCCTAACCTTGCAGAAGGACCCTCAGTCTAAACGTACCAATACCCTGCCCCTACGGCTTTCCAAAATCCTAACCCTAACCCTAGCCCTGGCTCGTGGTCCTGACACCTCACCTTGACCATTGACGTCAACCATGCCTCACCATAAACCTGATCCACCATCTTGCACTCCCTTTCTCATCAGAACTAGAAGCCAACTCTATCCATAAAGCCAATGTCTCTGCATACCAGAGAGAACAAAAAATTTTAACTCTAAAACTGGTGCCTGGACCTATACACAAAGCGTCATTATCACAAACACCCAGGGATCTCCTCAACACGGAAACGCAAATTCACACTCGCACTCACATCAGAGGTAGACCCTAACCCTAATAATTAACTTATCCTTTCTGCACAACAGCCCTAACCTCTATATTCAAAGCCTAGCCATGACTCTTGGACCTGCCCCTTCACCATAACCATTGGCATCACCTGCGCTTCATCGTAATCCTAATCTTCAATCCCGAACGTGCCCTCCCATCGGAGAGAAACTCGAAATTTTTCCATAAACCTATCCTTCTTCTACACCTTACAGAACACAATAAACTTACTCTAGCCCTCGGCATTTTACCTGATCCAAAACCAACAGCCTCAATGTCTGTCTTGCCGCACCATAAGCCTGAAGCTCAAGGTGGCCCTCGCCCTCACTTCAGGGTCAGATGCAAACTCTAAATGTTACTCCACATTCCTGTAAATCTTACTGAACACCTAACCCTAACCCTAGCGCGAAGCCTTGGACTAGATTCTTCACCTACAACATTGATGTCAACTAAGACACATCTTAACTCGGAGCCTGAATTTCACATTCTCAATCACAACAGAAGAGAACCCTTATTCTCTCGGTAACCGTCTCTTCCGCAGAGATTTTCTCTTACAGATAGCCCTAACCCTCTCCCAGGACCCTTTCACTGAACCGCTACCATCAGCATCGACGTCTGTCATTCGTTCCCACAACCCTGAAGCTCGTTCTGGCCACTGCCCTCTTGTCAGAGTCGGATCAGAACGCTAAATGTCACTCAATTTTCCGCAGACTCCTTACCTTACAACTAATGCCAACCCTATCCCTGGTGCCAGGATCTGACACTTCACCTTCATCATTGATGTCACACTCACTTCACCTTAAACCTTAAACTTATTCTTGCACAAAACCTCACATCAGAGGTGGATCCGAATTCTAACTGCAACCCTATCTCACCCGTACTCCTTATCGAACACATAACCCTAACCCTAGATCTGACCCTTGAACCAGAATCTTCACCTTCACCGTTGCTATCAACTATGACTCCCTTAATCCTCTGACTCGATCTCACACTCACACTCAATTCAGAATTTTTCGCAAATTCTGTCCATAACCATATTTTCTGCATAGACCTTTCCTTACAGAAAACCCTAACCCTAGCCCCGGATCCTTAACCTGAATGCTCACCGTCAGCATTGGTGTCACCGATGCCACATCTTGATGATGAAGTCCAAGCTGGCCTTCACCCACACGTCAGAGTAGGATGCTTAATCTAAACATAACCACATCCACCGCATAAACTTTAGACAATTGCCTAACCCTAACCCTAGCACATTCCTGTGACCTGAGCCTCCAAAATCATCATGGACGTCACCCTTGCCTCACTGCGACTCAATTGGACAGTTGCCCTAAACTTGGAGAAGGACCCTCAGTCTAAACGTACCAATTGCCTGCCCCTACAGCTTTCCAAAAACCTAACCCTAACACTACCCCTGGCTCGGGGTCCTGACACCTCACCTTGACCATTGACGTCATCCATGCCTCACCATAAACCTGATCCACCATCTTGCGCACCCTGTCACATCAGACTCAGAAGCTAACTCTATCCGTAAAGAGAATGTTTCTGTATACCAGAGAGAACACAGAATTTTAACCCTGAAACTGATGCCTGGACCTGTAGACAGAGTGTCAGCATCGGAGACACCCAGGGATCTCCCAACACGGAAACACAATTTCACAGTCCCAGTCACATCAGAGCTAGACCTTAAGTCTTATACTTAACTTATTCTTTCTGTACTAGAGCCCGAACCAGTAATTCTAACCCTAGCCATGACTCTTGGACATGCCCCTTAATCGTAACCATTGGCATCACTCACGCTTCATCGTAATCCTTTACCTCAATCCCGCACTTGCCCTCCCATCAGAGAGAAACCTGAAGCCTTTCCATAACCCTATCCTTCCTGTACACCTTACAGAACAAAACTAAACTTACTCTAGCCCTTGGAACTATACCTGAACCGACACCATCAGCTTCAACGTCTGTCATGCCGCACCATAAGCCTGAATCTCAAGGTCGCCGTCACCCTCACGTCAGGGACAGATGCGAACTCTAAATGTAACTGCATAATCCTGTCAATCTTACTGAACACCTAACCCTAACCCTAGTGCCAAGCCCTGGACTAGATTTTTCACCCGCAGCAATGATGTCAACTACGACACATCTTAATTCGGAGCTTGAATCTCACACTCACACTGACATCAGAAGAGAACCCTAATTCTTTCGGAAACCGTCTTTTCCGCACTGATTTTCTCATACAGATAACCCTAGGCGTATCCCAGGCCACTTTCACTGAACCGCCACCATCAGCATCGACGTCTGTCATTCCTCCCCATAATCCTGAAGCTCGTTCTGGACGCTGCCCTCATGTCAGAGTCGGATCAGTACTCTAACTGTCACTCAATCTGCAGCATACTCCTTACCTTACAACTAAGGCTGACCCTATCCCTGGTACCGGGATCTGGCACTTCACCTTCATCATTGTTGTGACCCTCACTTCACCTTAAACTTAAACTTATTCTTGCACTCACCCTCACATCAGAGGCGGATCCGAATTCTAACTGCAACCCTACCTCACCCGTACTCCTTATCAAACCCATAACCCTACCCTAGATCTGAACCTTGAATCAGATTATTCACCTTCATCGTTGCTACCCACTATGACACCCTTAATGGTGTGACTCGATCTCACACTCGCCCTCAATTTAGAATTGCACCCTAATTCTGTCCATAACCATATTATCTGCATAAACCTGCATAGACCTTTCCTTACAGAAAACTCTAACCCTGGAACAGGTTCCTTTACCTGCATGCTCACCACCAGCATTGATGTCACCGATGCCATACCTTAATGATGAAGTCCAAACTGGCCTTCACCCACACGTCAGAGTAGGATCCTCTATCTAAACATAACCACATCCACGGCATAAACTAAAACAATTCCCTATCCCTAACCCTAGCACATACCTGTGGCCTGACCATCCATAATCTCCATGGATGTGACCCTTGCCTCATTGTAAGCCTGCGACTGAATTGGACAGTTGCCCTAACCTTGCAGAAGGACCCTCAGTCTAAACGTACCAATACCCTGCCCCTACGGCTTTCCAAAATCCTAACCCTAACCCTAGCCCTGGCTCGTGGTCCTGACACCTCACCTTGACCATTGACGTCAACCATGCCTCACCATAAACCTGATCCACCATCTTGCACTCCCTTTCTCATCAGAACTAGAAGCCAACTCTATCCATAAAGCCACTGTCTCTGCATACCAGAGAGAACAAAAAATTTTAACTCTAAAACTGGTGCCTGGACCTATACACAAAGCGTCATTATCACAAACACCCAGGGATCTCCTCAACACGGAAACGCAAATTCACACTCGCACTCACATCAGAGGTAGACCCTAACCCTAATAATTAACTTATCCTTTCTGCACAACAGCCCTAACCTCTATATTCAAAGCCTAGCCATGACTCTTGGACCTGCCCCTTCACCATAACCATTGGCATCACCTGCGCTTCATCGTAATCCTAATCTTCAATCCCGAACGTGCCCTCCCATCGGAGAGAAACTCGAAATTTTTCCATAAACCTATCCTTCTTCTACACCTTACAGAACACAATAAACTTACTCTAGCCCTCGGCATTTTACCTGATCCAAAACCAACAGCCTCAATGTCTGTCTTGCCGCACCATAAGCCTGAAGCTCAAGGTGGCCCTCGCCCTCACTTCAGGGTCAGATGCAAACTCTAAATGTTACTCCACATTCCTGTAAATCTTACTGAACACCTAACCCTAACCCTAGCGCGAAGCCTTGGACTAGATTCTTCACCTACAACATTGATGTCAACTAAGACACATCTTAACTCGGAGCCTGAATTTCACATTCTCAATCACAACAGAAGAGAACCCTTATTCTCTCGGTAACCGTCTCTTCCGCAGAGATTTTCTCTTACAGATAGCCCTAACCCTCTCCCAGGACCCTTTCACTGAACCGCTACCATCAGCATCGACGTCTGTCATTCGTTCCCACAACCCTGAAGCTCGTTCTGGCCACTGCCCTCTTGTCAGAGTCGGATCAGAACGCTAAATGTCACTCAATTTTCCGCAGACTCCTTACCTTACAACTAATGCCAACCCTATCCCTGGTGCCAGGATCTGACACTTCACCTTCATCATTGATGTCACACTCACTTCACCTTAAACCTTAAACTTATTCTTGCACAAAACCTCACATCAGAGGTGGATCCGAATTCTAACTGCAACCCTATCTCACCCGTACTCCTTATCGAACACATAACCCTAACCCTAGATCTGACCCTTGAACCAGAATCTTCACCTTCACCGTTGCTATCAACTATGACTCCCTTAATCCTCTGACTCGATCTCACACTCACACTCAATTCAGAATTTTTCGCAAATTCTGTCCATAACCATATTTTCTGCATAGACCTTTCCTTACAGAAAACCCTAACCCTAGCCCCGGATCCTTAACCTGAATGCTCACCGTCAGCATCGGTGTCACCGATGCCACATCTTGATGATGAAGTCCAAGCTGGCCTTCACCCACACGTCAGAGTAGGATGCTTAACCTAAACATAACCACATCCACCGCATAAACTTTAGACAATTGCCTAACCCTAACCCTAGCACATTCCTGTGACCTGAGCCTCCAAAATCATCATGGACGTCACCCTTGCCTCACTGCGACTCAGTTGGACAGTTGCCCTAAACTTGGAGAAGGACCCTCAGTCTAAACGTACCAATTGCCTGCCCCTACAGCTTTCCAAAAACCTAACCCTAACACTACCCCTGGCTCGGGCTCCTGAGACCTCACCTTGACCATTGACGTCATCCATGCCTCACCATAAACCTGATCCACCATCTTGCGCACCCTGTCACATCAGACTCAGAAGCTAACTCTATCCGTAAAGAGAATGTTTCTGTATACCAGAGAGAACACAGAATTTTAACCCTGAAACTGATGCCTGGACCTGTAGACAGAGTGTCAGCATCGGAGACACCCAGGGATCTCCCAACACGGAAACACAATTTCACAGTCCCAGTCACATCAGAGCTAGACCTTAAGTCTTATACTTAACTTATTCTTTCTGTACTAGAGCCCGAACCAGTAATTCTAACCCTAGCCATGACTCTTGGACATGCCCCTTAATCGTAACCATTGGCATCACTCACGCTTCATCGTAATCCTTTACCTCAATCCCGCACTTGCCCTCCCATCAGAGAGAAACCTGAAGCCTTTCCATAACCCTATCCTTCCTGTACACCTTACAGATCAAAACTAAACTTACTCTAGCCCTTGGAACTATACCTGAACCGACACCATCAGCTTCAACGTCTGTCATGCCGCACCATAAGCCTGAATCTCAAGGTCGCCGTCACCCTCACGTCAGGGACAGATGCGAACTCTAAATGTAACTGCATAATCCTGTCAATCTTACTGAACACCTAACCCTAACCCTAGTGCCAAGCCCTGGACTAGATTTTTCACCCGCAGCAATGATGTCAACTACGACACATCTTAATTCGGAGCTTGAATCTCACACTCACACTGACATCAGAAGAGAACCCTAATTCTTTCGGAAACCGTCTTTTCCGCACTGATTTTCTCATACAGATAACCCTAGGCGTATCCCAGGCCACTTTCACTGAACCGCCACCATCAGCATCGACGTCTGTCATTCCTCCCCATAATCCTGAAGCTCGTTCTGGACGCTGCCCTCATGTCAGAGTCGGATCAGTACTCTAACTGTCACTCAATCTGCAGCATACTCCTTACCTTACAACTAAGGCTGACCCTATCCCTGGTACCGGGATCTGGCACTTCACC
Organism: Manis javanica; assembly: GCF_040802235.1. NCBI lineage: Eukaryota > Metazoa > Chordata > Mammalia > Pholidota > Manidae > Manis > Manis javanica. The sequence goes on along the minus strand of NC_133169.1, from coordinate 38,483,041 downwards.
TTCATCATTGTTGTGACCCTCACTTCACCTTAAACTTAAACTTATTCTTGCACTCACCCTCACATCAGAGGCGGATCCGAATTCTAACTGCAACCCTACCTCACCCGTACTCCTTATCAAACCCATAACCCTACCCTAGATCTGAACCTTGAATCAGATTATTCACCTTCATCGTTGCTACCCACTATGACACCCTTAATGGTGTGACTCGATCTCACACTCGCCCTCAATTTAGAATTGCACCCTAATTCTGTCCATAACCATATTATCTGCATAAACCTGCATACACCTTTCCTTACAGAAAACTCTAACCCTGGAACAGGTTCCTTTACCTGCATGCTCACCACCAGCATTGATGTCACCGATGCCATACCTTAATGATGAAGTCCAAACTGGCCTTCACCCACACGTCAGAGTAGGATCCTCTATCTAAACATAACCACATCCACGGCATAAACTAAAACAATTCCCTATCCCTAACCCTAGCACATACCTGTGGCCTGTCCATCCATAATCTCCATGGATGTGACCCTTGCCTCATTGTAAGCCTGCGACTGAATTGGACAGTTGCCCTAACCTTGCAGAAGGACCCTCAGTCTAAACGTACCAATACCCTGCCCCTACGGCTTTCCAAAATCCTAACCCTAACCCTAGCCCTGGCTCGTGGTCCTGACACCTCACCTTGACCATTGACGTCAACCATGCCTCACCATAAACCTGATCCACCATCTTGCACTCCCTTTCTCATCAGAACTAGAAGCCAACTCTATCCATAAAGCCACTGTCTCTGCATACCAGAGAGAACAAAAAATTTTAACTCTAAAACTGGTGCCTGGACCTATACACAAAGCGTCATTATCACAAACACCCAGGGATCTCCTCAACACGGAAACGCAAATTCACACTCGCACTCACATCAGAGGTAGACCCTAACCCTAATAATTAACTTATCCTTTCTGCACAACAGCCCTAACCTCTATATTCAAAGCCTAGCCATGACTCTTGGACCTGCCCCTTCACCATAACCATTGGCATCACCTGCGCTTCATCGTAATCCTAATCTTCAATCCCGAACGTGCCCTCCCATCGGAGAGAAACTCGAAATTTTTCCATAAACCTATCCTTCTTCTACACCTTACAGAACACAATAAACTTACTCTAGCCCTCGGCATTTTACCTGATCCAAAACCAACAGCCTCAATGTCTGTCTTGCCGCACCATAAGCCTGAAGCTCAAGGTGGCCCTCGCCCTCACTTCAGGGTCAGATGCAAACTCTAAATGTTACTCCACATTCCTGTAAATCTTACTGAACACCTAACCCTAACCCTAGCGCGAAGCCTTGGACTAGATTCTTCACCTACAACATTGATGTCAACTAAGACACATCTTAACTCGGAGCCTGAATTTCACATTCTCAATCACAACAGAAGAGAACCCTTATTCTCTCGGTAACCGTCTCTTCCGCAGAGATTTTCTCTTACAGATAGCCCTAACCCTCTCCCAGGACCCTTTCACTGAACCGCTACCATCAGCATCGACGTCTGTCATTCGTTCCCACAACCCTGAAGCTCGTTCTGGCCACTGCCCTCTTGTCAGAGTCGGATCAGAACGCTAAATGTCACTCAATTTTCCGCAGACTCCTTACCTTACAACTAATGCCAACCCTATCCCTGGTGCCAGGATCTGACACTTCACCTTCATCATTGATGTCACACTCACTTCACCTTAAACCTTAAACTTATTCTTGCACAAAACCTCACATCAGAGGTGGATCCGAATTCTAACTGCAACCCTATCTCACCCGTACTCCTTATCGAACACATAACCCTAACCCTAGATCTGACCCTTGAACCAGAATCTTCACCTTCACCGTTGCTATCAACTATGACTCCCTTAATCCTCTGACTCGATCTCACACTCACACTCAATTCAGAATTTTTCGCAAATTCTGTCCATAACCATATTTTCTGCATAGACCTTTCCTTACAGAAAACCCTAACCCTAGCCCCGGATCCTTAACCTGAATGCTCACCGTCAGCATCGGTGTCACCGATGCCACATCTTGATGATGAAGTCCAAGCTGGCCTTCACCCACACGTCAGAGTAGGATGCTTAACCTAAACATAACCACATCCACCGCATAAACTTTAGACAATTGCCTAACCCTAACCCTAGCACATTCCTGTGACCTGAGCCTCCAAAATCATCATGGACGTCACCCTTGCCTCACTGCGACTCAGTTGGACAGTTGCCCTAAACTTGGAGAAGGACCCTCAGTCTAAACGTACCAATTGCCTGCCCCTACAGCTTTCCAAAAACCTAACCCTAACACTACCCCTGGCTCGGGCTCCTGAGACCTCACCTTGACCATTGACGTCATCCATGCCTCACCATAAACCTGATCCACCATCTTGCGCACCCTGTCACATCAGACTCAGAAGCTAACTCTATCCGTAAAGAGAATGTTTCTGTATACCAGAGAGAACACAGAATTTTAACCCTGAAACTGATGCCTGGACCTGTAGACAGAGTGTCAGCATCGGAGACACCCAGGGATCTCCCAACACGGAAACACAATTTCACAGTCCCAGTCACATCAGAGCTAGACCTTAAGTCTTATACTTAACTTATTCTTTCTGTACTAGAGCCCGAACCAGTAATTCTAACCCTAGCCATGACTCTTGGACATGCCCCTTAATCGTAACCATTGGCATCACTCACGCTTCATCGTAATCCTTTACCTCAATCCCGCACTTGCCCTCCCATCAGAGAGAAACCTGAAGCCTTTCCATAACCCTATCCTTCCTGTACACCTTACAGATCAAAACTAAACTTACTCTAGCCCTTGGAACTATACCTGAACCGACACCATCAGCTTCAACGTCTGTCATGCCGCACCATAAGCCTGAATCTCAAGGTCGCCGTCACCCTCACGTCAGGGACAGATGCGAACTCTAAATGTAACTGCATAATCCTGTCAATCTTACTGAACACCTAACCCTAACCCTAGTGCCAAGCCCTGGACTAGATTTTTCACCCGCAGCAATGATGTCAACTACGACACATCTTAATTCGGAGCTTGAATCTCACACTCACACTGACATCAGAAGAGAACCCTAATTCTTTCGGAAACCGTCTTTTCCGCACTGATTTTCTCATACAGATAACCCTAGGCGTATCCCAGGCCACTTTCACTGAACCGCCACCATCAGCATCGACGTCTGTCATTCCTCCCCATAATCCTGAAGCTCGTTCTGGACGCTGCCCTCATGTCAGAGTCGGATCAGTACTCTAACTGTCACTCAATCTGCAGCATACTCCTTACCTTACAACTAAGGCTGACCCTATCCCTGGTACCGGGATCTGGCACTTCACCTTCATCATTGTTGTGACCCTCACTTCACCTTAAACTTAAACTTATTCTTGCACTCACCCTCACATCAGAGGCGGATCCGAATTCTAACTGCAACCCTACCTCACCCGTACTCCTTATCAAACCCATAACCCTACCCTAGATCTGAACCTTGAATCAGATTATTCACCTTCATCGTTGCTACCCACTATGACACCCTTAATGGTGTGACTCGATCTCACACTCGCCCTCAATTTAGAATTGCACCCTAATTCTGTCCATAACCATATTATCTGCATAAACCTGCATACACCTTTCCTTACAGAAAACTCTAACCCTGGAACAGGTTCCTTTACCTGCATGCTCACCACCAGCATTGATGTCACCGATGCCATACCTTAATGATGAAGTCCAAACTGGCCTTCACCCACACGTCAGAGTAGGATCCTCTATCTAAACATAACCACATCCACGGCATAAACTAAAACAATTCCCTATCCCTAACCCTAGCACATACCTGTGGCCTGTCCATCCATAATCTCCATGGATGTGACCCTTGCCTCATTGTAAGCCTGCGACTGAATTGGACAGTTGCCCTAACCTTGCAGAAGGACCCTCAGTCTAAACGTACCAATACCCTGCCCCTACGGCTTTCCAAAATCCTAACCCTAACCCTAGCCCTGGCTCGTGGTCCTGACACCTCACCTTGACCATTGACGTCAACCATGCCTCACCATAAACCTGATCCACCATCTTGCACTCCCTTTCTCATCAGAACTAGAAGCCAACTCTATCCATAAAGCCACTGTCTCTGCATACCAGAGAGAACAAAAAATTTTAACTCTAAAACTGGTGCCTGGACCTATACACAAAGCGTCATTATCACAAACACCCAGGGATCTCCTCAACACGGAAACGCAAATTCACACTCGCACTCACATCAGAGGTAGACCCTAACCCTAATAATTAACTTATCCTTTCTGCACAACAGCCCTAACCTCTATATTCAAAGCCTAGCCATGACTCTTGGACCTGCCCCTTCACCATAACCATTGGCATCACCTGCGCTTCATCGTAATCCTAATCTTCAATCCCGAACGTGCCCTCCCATCGGAGAGAAACTCGAAATTTTTCCATAAACCTATCCTTCTTCTACACCTTACAGAACACAATAAACTTACTCTAGCCCTCGGCATTTTACCTGATCCAAAACCAACAGCCTCAATGTCTGTCTTGCCGCACCATAAGCCTGAAGCTCAAGGTGGCCCTCGCCCTCACTTCAGGGTCAGATGCAAACTCTAAATGTTACTCCACATTCCTGTAAATCTTACTGAACACCTAACCCTAACCCTAGCGCGAAGCCTTGGACTAGATTCTTCACCTACAACATTGATGTCAACTAAGACACATCTTAACTCGGAGCCTGAATTTCACATTCTCAATCACAACAGAAGAGAACCCTTATTCTCTCGGTAACCGTCTCTTCCGCAGAGATTTTCTCTTACAGATAGCCCTAACCCTCTCCCAGGACCCTTTCACTGAACCGCTACCATCAGCATCGACGTCTGTCATTCGTTCCCACAACCCTGAAGCTCGTTCTGGCCACTGCCCTCTTGTCAGAGTCGGATCAGAACGCTAAATGTCACTCAATTTTCCGCAGACTCCTTACCTTACAACTAATGCCAACCCTATCCCTGGTGCCAGGATCTGACACTTCACCTTCATCATTGATGTCACACTCACTTCACCTTAAACCTTAAACTTATTCTTGCACAAAACCTCACATCAGAGGTGGATCCGAATTCTAACTGCAACCCTATCTCACCCGTACTCCTTATCGAACACATAACCCTAACCCTAGATCTGACCCTTGAACCAGAATCTTCACCTTCACCGTTGCTATCAACTATGACTCCCTTAATCCTCTGACTCGATCTCACACTCACACTCAATTCAGAATTTTTCGCAAATTCTGTCCATAACCATATTTTCTGCATAGACCTTTCCTTACAGAAAACCCTAACCCTAGCCCCGGATCCTTAACCTGAATGCTCACCGTCAGCATCGGTGTCACCGATGCCACATCTTGATGATGAAGTCCAAGCTGGCCTTCACCCACACGTCAGAGTAGGATGCTTAACCTAAACATAACCACATCCACCGCATAAACTTTAGACAATTGCCTAACCCTAACCCTAGCACATTCCTGTGACCTGAGCCTCCAAAATCATCATGGACGTCACCCTTGCCTCACTGCGACTCAGTTGGACAGTTGCCCTAAACTTGGAGAAGGACCCTCAGTCTAAACGTACCAATTGCCTGCCCCTACAGCTTTCCAAAAACCTAACCCTAACACTACCCCTGGCTCGGGCTCCTGAGACCTCACCTTGACCATTGACGTCATCCATGCCTCACCATAAACCTGATCCACCATCTTGCGCACCCTGTCACATCAGACTCAGAAGCTAACTCTATCCGTAAAGAGAATGTTTCTGTATACCAGAGAGAACACAGAATTTTAACCCTGAAACTGATGCCTGGACCTGTAGACAGAGTGTCAGCATCGGAGACACCCAGGGATCTCCCAACACGGAAACACAATTTCACAGTCCCAGTCACATCAGAGCTAGACCTTAAGTCTTATACTTAACTTATTCTTTCTGTACTAGAGCCCGAACCAGTAATTCTAACCCTAGCCATGACTCTTGGACATGCCCCTTAATCGTAACCATTGGCATCACTCACGCTTCATCGTAATCCTTTACCTCAATCCCGCACTTGCCCTCCCATCAGAGAGAAACCTGAAGCCTTTCCATAACCCTATCCTTCCTGTACACCTTACAGATCAAAACTAAACTTACTCTAGCCCTTGGAACTATACCTGAACCGACACCATCAGCTTCAACGTCTGTCATGCCGCACCATAAGCCTGAATCTCAAGGTCGCCGTCACCCTCACGTCAGGGACAGATGCGAACTCTAAATGTAACTGCATAATCCTGTCAATCTTACTGAACACCTAACCCTAACCCTAGTGCCAAGCCCTGGACTAGATTTTTCACCCGCAGCAATGATGTCAACTACGACACATCTTAATTCGGAGCTTGAATCTCACACTCACACTGACATCAGAAGAGAACCCTAATTCTTTCGGAAACCGTCTTTTCCGCACTGATTTTCTCATACAGATAACCCTAGGCGTATCCCAGGCCACTTTCACTGAACCGCCACCATCAGCATCGACGTCTGTCATTCCTCCCCATAATCCTGAAGCTCGTTCTGGACGCTGCCCTCATGTCAGAGTCGGATCAGTACTCTAACTGTCACTCAATCTGCAGCATACTCCTTACCTTACAACTAAGGCTGACCCTATCCCTGGTACCGGGATCTGGCACTTCACCTTCATCATTGTTGTGACCCTCACTTCACCTTAAACTTAAACTTATTCTTGCACTCACCCTCACATCAGAGGCGGATCCGAATTCTAACTGCAACCCTACCTCACCCGTACTCCTTATCAAACCCATAACCCTACCCTAGATCTGAACCTTGAATCAGATTATTCACCTTCATCGTTGCTACCCACTATGACACCCTTAATGGTGTGACTCGATCTCACACTCGCCCTCAATTTAGAATTGCACCCTAATTCTGTCCATAACCATATTATCTGCATAAACCTGCATACACCTTTCCTTACAGAAAACTCTAACCCTGGAACAGGTTCCTTTACCTGCATGCTCACCACCAGCATTGATGTCACCGATGCCATACCTTAATGATGAAGTCCAAACTGGCCTTCACCCACACGTCAGAGTAGGATCCTCTATCTAAACATAACCACATCCACGGCATAAACTAAAACAATTCCCTATCCCTAACCCTAGCACATACCTGTGGCCTGACCATCCATAATCTCCATGGATGTGACCCTTGCCTCATTGTAAGCCTGCGACTGAATTGGACAGTTGCCCTAACCTTGCAGAAGGACCCTCAGTCTAAACGTACCAATACCCTGCCCCTACGGCTTTCCAAAATCCTAACCCTAACCCTAGCCCTGGCTCGTGGTCCTGACACCTCACCTTGACCATTGACGTCAACCATGCCTCACCATAAACCTGATCCACCATCTTGCACTCCCTTTCTCATCAGAACTAGAAGCCAACTCTATCCATAAAGCCACTGTCTCTGCATACCAGAGAGAACAAAAAATTTTAACTCTAAAACTGGTGCCTGGACCTATACACAAAGCGTCATTATCACAAACACCCAGGGATCTCCTCAACACGGAAACGCAAATTCACACTCGCACTCACATCAGAGGTAGACCCTAACCCTAATAATTAACTTATCCTTTCTGCACAACAGCCCTAACCTCTATATTCAAAGCCTAGCCATGACTCTTGGACCTGCCCCTTCACCATAACCATTGGCATCACCTGCGCTTCATCGTAATCCTAATCTTCAATCCCGAACGTGCCCTCCCATCGGAGAGAAACTCGAAATTTTTCCATAAACCTATCCTTCTTCTACACCTTACAGAACACAATAAACTTACTCTAGCCCTCGGCATTTTACCTGATCCAAAACCAACAGCCTCAATGTCTGTCTTGCCGCACCATAAGCCTGAAGCTCAAGGTGGCCCTCGCCCTCACTTCAGGGTCAGATGCAAACTCTAAATGTTACTCCACATTCCTGTAAATCTTACTGAACACCTAACCCTAACCCTAGCGCGAAGCCTTGGACTAGATTCTTCACCTACAACATTGATGTCAACTAAGACACATCTTAACTCGGAGCCTGAATTTCACATTCTCAATCACAACAGAAGAGAACCCTTATTCTCTCGGTAACCGTCTCTTCCGCAGAGATTTTCTCTTACAGATAGCCCTAACCCTCTCCCAGGACCCTTTCACTGAACCGCTACCATCAGCATCGACGTCTGTCATTCGTTCCCACAACCCTGAAGCTCGTTCTGGCCACTGCCCTCTTGTCAGAGTCGGATCAGAACGCTAAATGTCACTCAATTTTCCGCAGACTCCTTACCTTACAACTAATGCCAACCCTATCCCTGGTGCCAGGATCTGACACTTCACCTTCATCATTGATGTCACACTCACTTCACCTTAAACCTTAAACTTATTCTTGCACAAAACCTCACATCAGAGGTGGATCCGAATTCTAACTGCAACCCTATCTCACCCGTACTCCTTATCGAACACATAACCCTAACCCTAGATCTGACCCTTGAACCAGAATCTTCACCTTCACCGTTGCTATCAACTATGACTCCCTTAATCCTCTGACTCGATCTCACACTCACACTCAATTCAGAATTTTTCGCAAATTCTGTCCATAACCATATTTTCTGCATAGACCTTTCCTTACAGAAAACCCTAACCCTAGCCCCGGATCCTTAACCTGAATGCTCACCGTCAGCATCGGTGTCACCGATGCCACATCTTGATGATGAAGTCCAAGCTGGCCTTCACCCACACGTCAGAGTAGGATGCTTAACCTAAACATAACCACATCCACCGCATAAACTTTAGACAATTGCCTAACCCTAACCCTAGCACATTCCTGTGACCTGAGCCTCCAAAATCATCATGGACGTCACCCTTGCCTCACTGCGACTCAGTTGGACAGTTGCCCTAAACTTGGAGAAGGACCCTCAGTCTAAACGTACCAATTGCCTGCCCCTACAGCTTTCCAAAAACCTAACCCTAACACTACCCCTGGCTCGGGCTCCTGAGACCTCACCTTGACCATTGACGTCATCCATGCCTCACCATAAACCTGATCCACCATCTTGCGCACCCTGTCACATCAGACTCAGAAGCTAACTCTATCCGTAAAGAGAATGTTTCTGTATACCAGAGAGAACACAGAATTTTAACCCTGAAACTGATGCCTGGACCTGTAGACAGAGTGTCAGCATCGGAGACACCCAGGGATCTCCCAACACGGAAACACAATTTCACAGTCCCAGTCACATCAGAGCTAGACCTTAAGTCTTATACTTAACTTATTCTTTCTGTACTAGAGCCCGAACCAGTAATTCTAACCCTAGCCATGACTCTTGGACATGCCCCTTAATCGTAACCATTGGCATCACTCACGCTTCATCGTAATCCTTTACCTCAATCCCGCACTTGCCCTCCCATCAGAGAGAAACCTGAAGCCTTTCCATAACCCTATCCTTCCTGTACACCTTACAGATCAAAACTAAACTTACTCTAGCCCTTGGAACTATACCTGAACCGACACCATCAGCTTCAACGTCTGTCATGCCGCACCATAAGCCTGAATCTCAAGGTCGCCGTCACCCTCACGTCAGGGACAGATGCGAACTCTAAATGTAACTGCATAATCCTGTCAATCTTACTGAACACCTAACCCTAACCCTAGTGCCAAGCCCTGGACTAGATTTTTCACCCGCAGCAATGATGTCAACTACGACACATCTTAATTCGGAGCTTGAATCTCACACTCACACTGACATCAGAAGAGAACCCTAATTCTTTCGGAAACCGTCTTTTCCGCACTGATTTTCTCATACAGATAACCCTAGGCGTATCCCAGGCCACTTTCACTGAACCGCCACCATCAGCATCGACGTCTGTCATTCCTCCCCATAATCCTGAAGCTCGTTCTGGACGCTGCCCTCATGTCAGAGTCGGATCAGTACTCTAACTGTCACTCAATCTGCAGCATACTCCTTACCTTACAACTAAGGCTGACCCTATCCCTGGTACCGGGATCTGGCACTTCACCTTCATCATTGTTGTGACCCTCACTTCACCTTAAACTTAAACTTATTCTTGCACTCACCCTCACATCAGAGGCGGATCCGAATTCTAACTGCAACCCTACCTCACCCGTACTCCTTATCAAACCCATAACCCTACCCTAGATCTGAACCTTGAATCAGATTATTCACCTTCATCGTTGCTACCCACTATGACACCCTTAATGGTGTGACTCGATCTCACACTCGCCCTCAATTTAGAATTGCACCCTAATTCTGTCCATAACCATATTATCTGCATAAACCTGCATACACCTTTCCTTACAGAAAACTCTAACCCTGGAACAGGTTCCTTTACCTGCATGCTCACCACCAGCATTGATGTCACCGATGCCATACCTTAATGATGAAGTCCAAACTGGCCTTCACCCACACGTCAGAGTAGGATCCTCTATCTAAACATAACCACATCCACGGCATAAACTAAAACAATTCCCTATCCCTAACCCTAGCACATACCTGTGGCCTGACCATCCATAATCTCCATGGATGTGACCCTTGCCTCATTGTAAGCCTGCGACTGAATTGGACAGTTGCCCTAACCTTGCAGAAGGACCCTCAGTCTAAACGTACCAATACCCTGCCCCTACGGCTTTCCAAAATCCTAACCCTAACCCTAGCCCTGGCTCGTGGTCCTGACACCTCACCTTGACCATTGACGTCAACCATGCCTCACCATAAACCTGATCCACCATCTTGCACTCCCTTTCTCATCAGAACTAGAAGCCAACTCTATCCATAAAGCCACTGTCTCTGCATACCAGAGAGAACAAAAAATTTTAACTCTAAAACTGGTGCCTGGACCTATACACAAAGCGTCATTATCACAAACACCCAGGGATCTCCTCAACACGGAAACGCAAATTCACACTCGCACTCACATCAGAGGTAGACCCTAACCCTAATAATTAACTTATCCTTTCTGCACAACAGCCCTAACCTCTATATTCAAAGCCTAGCCATGACTCTTGGACCTGCCCCTTCACCATAACCATTGGCATCACCTGCGCTTCATCGTAATCCTAAGCTTCAATCCCGAACGTGCCCTCCCATCGGAGAGAAACTCGAAATTTTTCCATAAACCTATCCTTCTTCTACACCTTACAGAACACAATAAACTTACTCTAGCCCTCGGCATTTTACCTGATCCAAAACCAACAGCCTCAATGTCTGTCTTGCCGCACCATAAGCCTGAAGCTCAAGGTGGCCCTCGCCCTCACTTCAGGGTCAGATGCAAACTCTAAATGTTACTCCACATTCCTGTAAATCTTACTGAACACCTAACCCTAACCCTAGCGCGAAGCCTTGGACTAGATTCTTCACCTACAACATTGATGTCAACTAAGACACATCTTAACTCGGAGCCTGAATTTCACATTCTCAATCACAACAGAAGAGAACCCTTATTCTCTCGGTAACCGTCTCTTCCGCAGAGATTTTCTCTTACAGATAGCCCTAACCCTCTCCCAGGACCCTTTCACTGAACCGCTACCATCAGCATCGACGTCTGTCATTCGTTCCCACAACCCTGAAGCTCGTTCTGGCCACTGCCCTCTTGTCAGAGTCGGATCAGAACGCTAAATGTCACTCAATTTTCCGCAGACTCCTTACCTTACAACTAATGCCAACCCTATCCCTGGTGCCAGGATCTGACACTTCACCTTCATCATTGATGTCACACTCACTTCACCTTAAACCTTAAACTTATTCTTGCACAAAACCTCACATCAGAGGTGGATCCGAATTCTAACTGCAACCCTATCTCACCCGTACTCCTTATCGAACACATAACCCTAACCCTAGATCTGACCCTTGAACCAGAATCTTCACCTTCACCGTTGCTATCAACTATGACTCCCTTAATCCTCTGACTCGATCTCACACTCACACTCAATTCAGAATTTTTCGCAAATTCTGTCCATAACCATATTTTCTGCATAGACCTTTCCTTACAGAAAACCCTAACCCTAGCCCCGGATCCTTAACCTGAATGCTCACCGTCAGCATCGGTGTCACCGATGCCACATCTTGATGATGAAGTCCAAGCTGGCCTTCACCCACACGTCAGAGTAGGATGCTTAACCTAAACATAACCACATCCACCGCATAAACTTTAGACAATTGCCTAACCCTAACCCTAGCACATTCCTGTGACCTGAGCCTCCAAAATCATCATGGACGTCACCCTTGCCTCACTGCGACTCAGTTGGACAGTTGCCCTAAACTTGGAGAAGGACCCTCAGTCTAAACGTACCAATTGCCTGCCCCTACAGCTTTCCAAAAACCTAACCCTAACACTACCCCTGGCTCGGGCTCCTGAGACCTCACCTTGACCATTGACGTCATCCATGCCTCACCATAAACCTGATCCACCATCTTGCGCACCCTGTCACATCAGACTCAGAAGCTAACTCTATCCGTAAAGAGAATGTTTCTGTATACCAGAGAGAACACAGAATTTTAACCCTGAAACTGATGCCTGGACCTGTAGACAGAGTGTCAGCATCGGAGACACCCAGGGATCTCCCAACACGGAAACACAATTTCACAGTCCCAGTCACATCAGAGCTAGACCTTAAGTCTTATACTTAACTTATTCTTTCTGTACTAGAGCCCGAACCAGTAATTCTAACCCTAGCCATGACTCTTGGACATGCCCCTTAATCGTAACCATTGGCATCACTCACGCTTCATCGTAATCCTTTACCTCAATCCCGCACTTGCCCTCCCATCAGAGAGAAACCTGAAGCCTTTCCATAACCCTATCCTTCCTGTACACCTTACAGATCAAAACTAAACTTACTCTAGCCCTTGGAACTATACCTGAACCGACACCATCAGCTTCAACGTCTGTCATGCCGCACCATAAGCCTGAATCTCAAGGTCGCCGTCACCCTCACGTCAGGGACAGATGCGAACTCTAAATGTAACTGCATAATCCTGTCAATCTTACTGAACACCTAACCCTAACCCTAGTGCCAAGCCCTGGACTAGATTTTTCACCCGCAGCAATGATGTCAACTACGACACATCTTAATTCGGAGCTTGAATCTCACACTCACACTGACATCAGAAGAGAACCCTAATTCTTTCGGAAACCGTCTTTTCCGCACTGATTTTCTCATACAGATAACCCTAGGCGTATCCCAGGCCACTTTCACTGAACCGCCACCATCAGCATCGACGTCTGTCATTCCTCCCCATAATCCTGAAGCTCGTTCTGGACGCTGCCCTCATGTCAGAGTCGGATCAGTACTCTAACTGTCACTCAATCTGCAGCATACTCCTTACCTTACAACTAAGGCTGACCCTATCCCTGGTACCGGGATCTGGCACTTCACCTTCATCATTGTTGTGACCCTCACTTCACCTTAAACTTAAACTTATTCTTGCACTCACCCTCACATCAGAGGCGGATCCGAATTCTAACTGCAACCCTACCTCACCCGTACTCCTTATCAAACCCATAACCCTACCCTAGATCTGAACCTTGAATCAGATTATTCACCTTCATCGTTGCTACCCACTATGACACCCTTAATGGTGTGACTCGATCTCACACTCGCCCTCAATTTAGAATTGCACCCTAATTCTGTCCATAACCATATTATCTGCATAAACCTGCATAGACCTTTCCTTACAGAAAACTCTAACCCTGGAACAGGTTCCTTTACCTGCATGCTCACCACCAGCATTGATGTCACCGATGCCATACCTTAATGATGAAGTCCAAACTGGCCTTCACCCACACGTCAGAGTAGGATCCTCTATCTAAACATAACCACATCCACGGCATAAACTAAAACAATTCCCTATCCCTAACCCTAGCACATACCTGTGGCCTGACCTTCCATAATCTCCATGGATGTGACCCTTGCCTCATTGTAAGCCTGCGACTGAATTGGACAGTTGCCCTAACCTTGCAGAAGGACCCTCAGTCTAAACGTACCAATACCCTGCCCCTACGGCTTTCCAAAATCCTAACCCTAACCCTAGCCCTGGCTCGTGGTCCTGACACCTCACCTTGACCATTGACGTCAACCATGCCTCACCATAAACCTGATCCACCATCTTGCACTCCCTTTCTCATCAGAACTAGAAGCCAACTCTATCCATAAAGCCACTGTCTCTGCATACCAGAGAGAACAAAAAATTTTAACTCTAAAACTGGTGCCTGGACCTATACACAAAGCGTCTTTATCACAAACACCCAGGGATCTCCTCAACACGGAAACGCAAATTCACACTCGCACTCACATCAGAGGTAGACCCTAACCCTAATAATTAACTTATCCTTTCTGCACAACAGCCCTAACCTCTATATTCAAAGCCTAGCCATGACTCTTGGACCTGCCCCTTCACCATAACCATTGGCATCACCTGCGCTTCATCGTAATCCTAAGCTTCAATCCCGAACGTGCCCTCCCATCGGAGAGAAACTCGAAATTTTTCCATAAACCTATCCTTCTTCTACACCTTACAGAACACAATAAACTTACTCTAGCCCTCGGCATTTTACCTGATCCAAAACCAACAGCCTCAATGTCTGTCTTGCCGCACCATAAGCCTGAAGCTCAAGGTGGCCCTCGCCCTCACTTCAGGGTCAGATGCAAACTCTAAATGTTACTCCACATTCCTGTAAATCTTACTGAACACCTAACCCTAACCCTAGCGCGAAGCCTTGGACTAGATTCTTCACCTACAACATTGATGTCAACTAAGACACATCTTAACTCGGAGCCTGAATTTCACATTCTCAATCACAACAGAAGAGAACCCTTATTCTCTCGGTAACCGTCTCTTCCGCAGAGATTTTCTCTTACAGATAGCCCTAACCCTCTCCCAGGACCCTTTCACTGAACCGCTACCATCAGCATCGACGTCTGTCATTCGTTCCCACAACCCTGAAGCTCGTTCTGGCCACTGCCCTCTTGTCAGAGTCGGATCAGAACGCTAAATGTCACTCAATTTTCCGCAGACTCCTTACCTTACAACTAATGCCAACCCTATCCCTGGTGCCAGGATCTGACACTTCACCTTCATCATTGATGTCACACTCACTTCACCTTAAACCTTAAACTTATTCTTGCACAAAACCTCACATCAGAGGTGGATCCGAATTCTAACTGCAACCCTATCTCACCCGTACTCCTTATCGAACACATAACCCTAACCCTAGATCTGACCCTTGAACCAGAATCTTCACCTTCACCGTTGCTATCAACTATGACTCCCTTAATCCTCTGACTCGATCTCACACTCACACTCAATTCAGAATTTTTCGCAAATTCTGTCCATAACCATATTTTCTGCATAGACCTTTCCTTACAGAAAACCCTAACCCTAGCCCCGGATCCTTAACCTGAATGCTCACCGTCAGCATCGGTGTCACCGATGCCACATCTTGATGATGAAGTCCAAGCTGGCCTTCACCCACACGTCAGAGTAGGATGCTTAACCTAAACATAACCACATCCACCGCATAAACTTTAGACAATTGCCTAACCCTAACCCTAGCACATTCCTGTGACCTGAGCCTCCAAAATCATCATGGACGTCACCCTTGCCTCACTGCGACTCAGTTGGACAGTTGCCCTAAACTTGGAGAAGGACCCTCAGTCTAAACGTACCAATTGCCTGCCCCTACAGCTTTCCAAAAACCTAACCCTAACACTACCCCTGGCTCGGGCTCCTGAGACCTCACCTTGACCATTGACGTCATCCATGCCTCACCATAAACCTGATCCACCATCTTGCGCACCCTGTCACATCAGACTCAGAAGCTAACTCTATCCGTAAAGAGAATGTTTCTGTATACCAGAGAGAACACAGAATTTTAACCCTGAAACTGATGCCTGGACCTGTAGACAGAGTGTCAGCATCGGAGACACCCAGGGATCTCCCAACACGGAAACACAATTTCACAGTCCCAGTCACATCAGAGCTAGACCTTAAGTCTTATACTTAACTTATTCTTTCTGTACTAGAGCCCGAACCAGTAATTCTAACCCTAGCCATGACTCTTGGACATGCCCCTTAATCGTAACCATTGGCATCACTCACGCTTCATCGTAATCCTTTACCTCAATCCCGCACTTGCCCTCCCATCAGAGAGAAACCTGAAGCCTTTCCATAACCCTATCCTTCCTGTACACCTTACAGATCAAAACTAAACTTACTCTAGCCCTTGGAACTATACCTGAACCGACACCATCAGCTTCAACGTCTGTCATGCCGCACCATAAGCCTGAATCTCAAGGTCGCCGTCACCCTCACGTCAGGGACAGATGCGAACTCTAAATGTAACTGCATAATCCTGTCAATCTTACTGAACACCTAACCCTAACCCTAGTGCCAAGCCCTGGACTAGATTTTTCACCCGCAGCAATGATGTCAACTACGACACATCTTAATTCGGAGCTTGAATCTCACACTCACACTGACATCAGAAGAGAACCCTAATTCTTTCGGAAACCGTCTTTTCCGCACTGATTTTCTCATACAGATAACCCTAGGCGTATCCCAGGCCACTTTCACTGAACCGCCACCATCAGCATCGACGTCTGTCATTCCTCCCCATAATCCTGAAGCTCGTTCTGGACGCTGCCCTCATGTCAGAGTCGGATCAGTACTCTAACTGTCACTCAATCTGCAGCATACTCCTTACCTTACAACTAAGGCTGACCCTATCCCTGGTACCGGGATCTGGCACTTCACCTTCATCATTGTTGTGACCCTCACTTCACCTTAAACTTAAACTTATTCTTGCACTCACCCTCACATCAGAGGCGGATCCGAATTCTAACTGCAACCCTACTTCACCCGTACTCCTTATCAAACCCATAACCCTACCCTAGATCTGAACCTTGAATCAGATTATTCACCTTCATCGTTGCTACCCACTATGACACCCTTAATGGTGTGACTCGATCTCACACTCGCCCTCAATTTAGAATTGCACCCTAATTCTGTCCATAACCATATTATCTGCATAAACCTGCATAGACCTTTCCTTACAGAAAACTCTAACCCTGGAACAGGTTCCTTTACCTGCATGCTCACCACCAGCATTGATGTCACCGATGCCATACCTTAATGATGAAGTCCAAACTGGCCTTCACCCACACGTCAGAGTAGGATCCTCTATCTAAACATAACCACATCCACGGCATAAACTAAAACAATTCCCTATCCCTAACCCTAGCACATACCTGTGGCCTGACCTTCCATAATCTCCATGGATGTGACCCTTGCCTCATTGTAAGCCTGCGACTGAATTGGACAGTTGCCCTAACCTTGCAGAAGGACCCTCAGTCTAAACGTACCAATACCCTGCCCCTACGGCTTTCCAAAATCCTAACCCTAACCCTAGCCCTGGCTCGTGGTCCTGACACCTCACCTTGACCATTGACGTCAACCATGCCTCACCATAAACCTGATCCACCATCTTGCACTCCCTTTCTCATCAGAACTAGAAGCCAACTCTATCCATAAAGCCACTGTCTCTGCATACCAGAGAGAACAAAAAATTTTAACTCTAAAACTGGTGCCTGGACCTATACACAAAGCGTCATTATCACAAACACCCAGGGATCTCCTCAACACGGAAACGCAAATTCACACTCGCACTCACATCAGAGGTAGACCCTAACCCTAATAATTAACTTATCCTTTCTGCACAACAGCCCTAACCTCTATATTCAAAGCCTAGCCATGACTCTTGGACCTGCCCCTTCACCATAACCATTGGCATCACCTGCGCTTCATCGTAATCCTAAGCTTCAATCCCGAACGTGCCCTCCCATCGGAGAGAAACTCGAAATTTTTCCATAAACCTATCCTTCTTCTACACCTTACAGAACACAATAAACTTACTCTAGCCCTCGGCATTTTACCTGATCCAAAACCAACAGCCTCAATGTCTGTCTTGCCGCACCATAAGCCTGAAGCTCAAGGTGGCCCTCGCCCTCACTTCAGGGTCAGATGCAAACTCTAAATGTTACTCCACATTCCTGTAAATCTTACTGAACACCTAACCCTAACCCTAGCGCGAAGCCTTGGACTAGATTCTTCACCTACAACATTGATGTCAACTAAGACACATCTTAACTCGGAGCCTGAATTTCACATTCTCAATCACAACAGAAGAGAACCCTTATTCTCTCGGTAACCGTCTCTTCCGCAGAGATTTTCTCTTACAGATAGCCCTAACCCTCTCCCAGGACCCTTTCACTGAACCGCTACCATCAGCATCGACGTCTGTCATTCGTTCCCACAACCCTGAAGCTCGTTCTGGCCACTGCCCTCTTGTCAGAGTCGGATCAGAACGCTAAATGTCACTCAATTTTCCGCAGACTCCTTACCTTACAACTAATGCCAACCCTATCCCTGGTGCCAGGATCTGACACTTCACCTTCATCATTGATGTCACACTCACTTCACCTTAAACCTTAAACTTATTCTTGCACAAAACCTCACATCAGAGGTGGATCCGAATTCTAACTGCAACCCTATCTCACCCGTACTCCTTATCGAACACATAACCCTAACCCTAGATCTGACCCTTGAACCAGAATCTTCACCTTCACCGTTGCTATCAACTATGACTCCCTTAATCCTCTGACTCGATCTCACACTCACACTCAATTCAGAATTTTTCGCAAATTCTGTCCATAACCATATTTTCTGCATAGACCTTTCCTTACAGAAAACCCTAACCCTAGCCCCGGATCCTTAACCTGAATGCTCACCGTCAGCATCGGTGTCACCGATGCCACATCTTGATGATGAAGTCCAAGCTGGCCTTCACCCACACGTCAGAGTAGGATGCTTAATCTAAACATAACCACATCCACCGCATAAACTTTAGACAATTGCCTAACCCTAACCCTAGCACATTCCTGTGACCTGAGCCTCCAAAATCATCATGGACGTCACCCTTGCCTCACTGCGACTCAGTTGGACAGTTGCCCTAAACTTGGAGAAGGACCCTCAGTCTAAACGTACCAATTGCCTGCCCCTACAGCTTTCCAAAAACCTAACCCTAACACTACCCCTGGCTCGGGCTCCTGAGACCTCACCTTGACCATTGACGTCATCCATGCCTCACCATAAACCTGATCCACCATCTTGCGCACCCTGTCACATCAGACTCAGAAGCTAACTCTATCCGTAAAGAGAATGTTTCTGTATACCAGAGAGAACACAGAATTTTAACCCTGAAACTGATGCCTGGACCTGTAGACAGAGTGTCAGCATCGGAGACACCCAGGGATCTCCCAACACGGCAACACAATTTCACAGTCCCAGTCACATCAGAGCTAGACCTTAAGTCTTATACTTAACTTATTCTTTCTGTACTAGAGCCCGAGCCAGTAATTCTAACCCTAGCCATGACTCTTGGACATGCCCCTTAATCGTAACCATTGGCATCACTCACGCTTCATCGTAATCCTTTACCTCAATCCCGCACTTGCCCTCCCATCAGAGAGAAACCTGAAGCCTTTCCATAACCCTATCCTTCCTGTACACCTTACAGAACAAAACTAAACTTACTCTAGCCCTTGGAACTATACCTGAACCGACACCATCAGCTTCAACGTCTGTCATGCCGCACCATAAGCCTGAATCTCAAGGTCGCCGTCACCCTCACGTCAGGGACAGATGCGAACTCTAAATGTAACTGCATAATCCTGTCAATCTTACTGAACACCTAACCCTAACCCTAGTGCCAAGCCCTGGACTAGATTTTTCACCCGCAGCAATGATGTCAACTACGACACATCTTAATTCGGAGCTTGAATCTCACACTCACACTGACATCAGAAGAGAACCCTAATTCTTTCGGAAACCGTCTTTTCCGCACTGATTTTCTCATACAGATAACCCTAGGCGTATCCCAGGCCACTTTCACTGAACCGCCACCATCAGCATCGACGTCTGTCATTCCTCCCCATAATCCTGAAGCTCGTTCTGGACGCTGCCCTCATGTCAGAGTCGGATCAGTACTCTAACTGTCACTCAATCTGCAGCATACTCCTTACCTTACAACTAATGCTGACCCTATCCCTGGTACCGGGATCTGACACTTCACCTTCATCATTGTTGTGAACCTCACTTCACCTGAAACTTAAACTTATTCTTGCACTCACCCTCACATCAGAGGCGGATCCGAATTCTAACTGCAACCCTACTTCACCCGTACTCCTTATCAAACCCATAACCCTACCCTAGATCTGAACCTTGAATCAGATTATTCACCTTCATCGTTGCTACCCACTATGACACCCTTAATGGTGTGACTCGATCTCACACTCGCCCTCAATTTAGAATTGCACCCTAATTCTGTCCATAACCATATTATCTGCATAAACCTGCATAGACCTTTCCTTACAGAAAACTCTAACCCTGGAACAGGTTCCTTTACCTGCATGCTCACCACCAGCATTGATGTCACCGATGCCATACCTTAATGATGAAGTCCAAACTGGCCTTCACCCACACGTCAGAGTAGGATCCTCTATCTAAACATAACCACATCCACGGCATAAACTAAAACAATTCCCTATCCCTAACCCTAGCACATACCTGTGGCCTGACCATCCATAATCTCCATGGATGTGACCCTTGCCTCATTGTAAGCCTGCGACTGAATTGGACAGTTGCCCTAACCTTGCAGAAGGACCCTCAGTCTAAACGTACCAATACCCTGCCCCTACGGCTTTCCAAAATCCTAACCCTAACCCTAGCCCTGGCTCGTGGTCCTGACACCTCACCTTGACCATTGACGTCAACCATGCCTCACCATAAACCTGATCCACCATCTTGCTCTCCCTTTCTCATCAGAACTAGAAGCCAACTCTATCCATAAAGCCAATGTCTCTGCATACCAGAGAGAACAAAAAATTTTAACTCTAAAACTGGTGCCTGGACCTATACACAAAGCGTCATTATCACAAACACCCAGGGATCTCCTCAACACGGAAACGCAAATTCACACTCACACTCACATCAGAGGTAGACCCTAACCCTAATAATTAACTTATCCTTTCTGCACAACAGCCCTAACCTCTATATTCAAAGCCTAGCCATGACTCTTGGACCTGCCCCTTCACCATAACCATTGGCATCACCTGCGCTTCATCGTAATCCTAATCTTCAATCCCGAACGTGCCCTCCCATCGGAGAGAAACTCGAAATTTTTCCATAAACCTATCCTTCTTCTACACCTTACAGAGCACAATAAACTTACTCTAGCCCTCCCCATTTTACCTGATCCAAAACCAACAGCCTCAATGTCTGTCTTGCCGCACCATAAGCCTGAAGCTCAAGGTGGCCCTCGCCCTCACTTCAGGGTCAGATGCAAACTCTAAATGTTACTCCACATTCCTGTAAATCTTACTGAACACCTAACCCTAACCCTAGCGCGAAGCCTTGGACTAGATTCTTCACCTACAACATTGATGTCAACTAAGACACATCTTAACTCGGAGCCTGAATTTCACATTCTCAATCACAACAGAAGAGAACCCTTATTCTCTCGGTAACCGTCTCTTCCGCAGAGATTTTCTCTCACAGATAGCCCTAACCCTCTCCCAGGACCCTTTCACTGAACCGCTACCATCAGCATCGACGTCTGTCATTCGTTCCCACAACCCTGAAGCTCGTTCTGGCCACTGCCCTCTTGTCAGAGTCGGATCAGAACGCTAAATGTCACTCAATTTTCCGCAGACTCCTTACCTTACAACTAATGCCAACCCTATCCCTGGCACCAGGATCTGACACTTCACCTTCATCATTGATGTCACACTCACTTCACCTTAAACCTTAAACTTATTCTTGCACAAAACCTCACATCAGAGGTGGATCCGAATTCTAACTGCAACCCTATCTCACCCGTACTCCTTATCGAACACATAACCCTAACCCTAGACCTGACCCTTGAACCAGAATCTTCACCTTCACCGTTGCTATCAACTATGACTCCCTTAATCCTCTGACTCGATCTCACACTCACACTCAATTCAGAATTTTTCGCAAATTGTGTCCATAACCATATTTTCTGCATAGACCTTTCCTTACGGAAAACCCTAACCCTAGCCCCAGATCCTTAACCTGAATGCTCACCGTCAGCATTGGTGTCACCGATGCCACATCTTGATGATGAAGTCCAAGCTGGCCTTCACCCACACGTCAGAGTAGGATGCTTAATCTAAACATAACCACATCCACCGCATAAACTTTAGACAATTGCCTAACCCTAACCCTAGCACATTCCTGTGACCTGAGCCTCCAAAATCATCATGGACGTCACCCTTGCCTCACTGCGACTCAATTGGACAGTTGCCCTAAACTTGGAGAAGGACCCTCAGTCTAAACGTACCAATTGCCTGCCCCTACAGCTTTCCAAAAACCTAACCCTAACACTACCCCTGGCTCGGGGTCCTGACACCTCACCTTGACCATTGACGTCATCCGTGCCTCACCATAAACCTGATCCACCATCTTGCGCACCCTGTCACATCAGACTCAGAAGCTGACTCTATCCGTAAAGAGAATGTTTCTGTATACCAGAGAGAACACAGAATTTTAACCCTGAAACTGATGCCTGGACCTGTATACAGAGTGTCAGCATCGGAGACACCCAGGGATCTGCCAACACGGAAACACAATTTCACAGTCACAGTCACATCAGAGCTACACCTTAAGTCTTATAATTAACTTATTCTTTCTGTACTAGAGCCCGAACCAGTAATTCTAACCCTAGCCATGACTCTTGGACATGCCCCTTAATCGTAAACATTGGCATCACTCACGCTTCATCGTAACCCTTTACCTCAATCCCGCACTTGCCCTCCCATCAGAGAGAAACCTGAAGCCTTTCCATAACCCTATCCTTCCTGTACACCTTACAGAACAAAACTAAACTTACTCTAGCCCTTGGGACTATACCTGAACCGACACCGTCAGCTTCAACGTCTGTCATGCCGCACCATAAGCCTGAATCTCAAGGTCGCCGTCACCCTCACGTCAGGGACAGATGCGAACTCTAAATGTAACTGCATAATCCTGTCAATCGTACTGAACACCTAACCCTAACCCTAATGCCGAGCCCTGGACTAGATTTTTCACCCGCAGCAATGATGTCAACTACGACACATCTTAATTCGGAGCTTGAATCTCACACTCGCTCTGACATCAGAAGAGATCCCTAATTCTTTCGGAAACCGTCTTTTCCGCACTGATTTTCTCTTACAGATAACCCTAAGCGTATCCCAGGCCCCTTTCACTGAACCGCCACCATCAGCATCGACGTCTGTCATTCCTCCCCATAATCCTGAAGCTCGTTCTGGACGCTGCCCTCATGTCAGAGTCGGATCAGTACTCTAACTGTCACTCAATCTGCAGCATACTCCTTACCTTACAACTAATGCTGACCCTATCCCTGGTACCGGGATCTGACACTTCACCTTCATCATTGTTGTGACCCTCACTTCACCTTAAACTTAAACTTATTCTTGCACTCCCCCTCACATCAGAGGCGGATCCGAATTCTAACTGCAACCCTACTTCACCCGTACTCCTTATCAAACCCATAACCCTACCCTAGATCTGAACCTTGAATCAGATTATTCACCTTCATCGTTGCTACCCACTATGACACCCTTAAAGGTGTGACTCGATCTCACACTCGCCCTCAATTTAGAATTGCACCCTAATTCTGTCCATAACCATATTATCTGCATAAACCTGCATAGGCCTTTCCTTACAGAAAACTCTAACCCTAGAACAGGTTCCTTTACCTGCATGCTCACCACCAGCATTGATGTCACCGATGCCATACCTTAATGATGAAGCCCAAACTGGCCTTCACCCACACGTCAGAGTAGGATCCTCTATCTAAACATAACCACATCCACGGCATAAACTAAAACAATTCCCTATCCCTAACCCTAGCACATACCTGTGGCCTGACCATCCATAATCTCCATGGATGTGACCCTTGCCTCATTGTAAGCCTGCGACGGAATTGGATAGTTGCCCTAACCTTGCAGAAGGACCCTCAGTCTAAACGTACCAATACCCTGCCCCTACGGCTTTCCAAAATCCTAACCCTAACCCTAGCCCTGGCTCCTGGTCCTGACACCTCACCTTGTCCATTGACGTCAACCATGCCTCACCATAAACCTGATCCACCATCTTGCACTCCCTTTCTCATCAGAACTAGAAGCCAACTCTATCCATAAAGCCAATGTCTCTGCATACCAGAGAGAACAAAAAATTTTAACTCTAAAACTGGTGCCTGGACCTATACACAAAGCGTCATTATCACAAACACCCAGGGATCTCCTCAACACGGAAACGCAAATTCACACTCGCACTCACATCAGAGGTAGACCCTAACCCTAATAATTAACTTATCCTTTCTGCACAACAGCCCTAACCTCTATATTCAAAGCCTAGCCATGACTCTTGGACCTGCCCCTTCACCATAACCATTGGCATCACCTGCGCTTCATCGTAATCCTAATCTTCAATCCCGAATGTGCCCTCCCATCGGAGAGAAACTCGAAATTTTTCCATAAACCTATCCTTCTTCTACACCTTACAGAGCACAATAAACTTACTCTAGCCCTCGGCATTTTACCTGATCCAAAACCAACAGCCTCAATGTCTGTCTTGCCGCACCATAAGCCTGAAGCTCAAGGTGGCCCTCGCCCTCACTTCAGGGTCAGATGCAAACTCTAAATGTTACTCCACATTCCTGTAAATCTTACTGAACACCTAACCCTAACCCTAGCGCGAAGCCTTGGACTAGATTCTTCACCTACAACATTGATGTCAACTAAGACACATCTTAACTCGGAGCATGAATTTCACATTCTCAATCACAACAGAAGAGAACACTTATTCTCTCGGTAACCGTCTCTTCCGCAGAGATTTTCTCTCACAGATAGCCCTAACCCTCTCCCAGGACCCTTTCACTGAACCGCTACCATCAGCATCGAAGTCTGTCATTCGTTCCCACAACCCTGAAGCTCGTACTGGCCACTGCCCTCTTGTCAGAGTCGGATCAGAACGCTAAATGTCACTCAATTTTCCGCAGACTCCTTACCTTACAACTAATGCCAACCCTATCCCTGGCGCCAGGATCTGACACTTCACCTTCATCATTGATGTCACACTCACTTCACCTTAAACCTTAAACTTATTCTTGCACAAAACCTCACATCAGAGGTGGATCCGAATTCTAACTGCAACCCTATCTCACCCGTACTCCTTATCGAACACATAACCCTAACCCTAGATCTGACCCTTGAACCAGAATCTTCACCTTCACCGTTGATATCAACTATGACTCCCTTAATCCTCTGACTCGATCTCACACTCACACTCAATTCAGAATTTTTCGCAAATTCTGTCCATAACCATATTTTCTGCATAGACCTTTCCTTACAGAAAACCCTAACCCTAGCCCCAGATCCTTAACCTGAATGCTCACCATCAGCATTGGTGTCACCGATGCCACATCTTGATGATGAAGTCCAAGCTGGCCTTCACCCACACGTCAGAGTAGGATGCTTAATCTAAACATAACCACATCCACCGCATAAACTTTAGACAATTGCCTAACCCTAACCCTAGCACATTCCTGTGACCTGAGCCTCCAAAATCATCATGGACGTCACCCTTGCCTCACTGCGACTCAATTGGACAGTTGCCCTAAACTTGGAGAAGGACCCTCAGTCTAAACGTACCAATTGCCTGCCCCTACAGCTTTCCAAAAACCTAACCCTAACACTACCCCTGGCTCGGGGTCCTGACACCTCACCTTGACCATTGACGTCATCCGTGCCTCACCATAAACCTGATCCACCATCTTGCGCACCCTGTCACATCAGACTCAGAAGCTGACTCTATCCGTAAAGAGAATGTTTCTGTATACCAGAGAGAACACAGAATTTTAACCCTGAAACTGATGCCTGGACCTGTATACAGAGTGTCAGCATCGGAGACACCCAGGGATCTGCCAACACGGAAACACAATTTCACAGTCACAGTCACATCAGAGCTAGACCTTAAGTCTTATAATTAACTTATTCTTTCTGTACTAGAGCCCGAACCAGTAATTCTAACCCTAGCCATGACTCTTGGACATGCCCCTTAATCGTAAACATTGGCATCACTCACGCTTCATCGTAACCCTTTACCTCAATCCCGCACTTGCCCTCCCATCAGAGAGAAACCTGAAGCCTTTCCATAACCCTATCCTTCCTGTACACCTTACAGAACAAAACTAAACTTACTCTAGCCCTTGGGACTATACCTGAACCGACACCGTCAGCTTCAACGTCTGTCATGCCGCACCATAAGCCTGAATCTCAAGGTCGCCGTCACCCTCACGTCAGGGACAGATGCGAACTCTAAATGTAACTGCATAATCCTGTCAATCGTACTGAACACCTAACCCTAACCCTAGTGCCGAGCCCTGGACTAGATTTTTCACCCGCAGCAATGATGTCAACTACGACACATCTTAATTCGGAGCTTGAATCTCACACTCGCACTGACATCAGAAGAGAACCCTAATTCTTTCGGAAACCGTCTTTTCCGCACTGATTTTCTCTTACAGATAACCCTAAGCGTATCCCAGGCCCCTTTCACTGAACCGCCACCATCAGCATCGACGTCTGTCATTCCTCCCCATAATCCTGAAGCTCGTTCTGGACGCTGCCCTCATGTCAGAGTCGGATCAGTACTCTAACTGTCACTCAATCTGCAGCATACTCCTTACCTTACAACTAATGCTGACCCTATCCCTGGTACCGGGATCTGACACTTCACCTTCATCATTGTTGTGACCCTCACTTCACCTGAAACTTAAACTTATTCTTGCACTCACCCTCACATCAGAGGCGGATCCGAATTCTAACTGCAACCCTACTTCACCCGTACTCCTTATCAAACCCATAACCCTACCCTAGATCTGAACCTTGAATCAGATTATTCACCTTCATCGTTGCTACCCACTATGACACCCTTAATGGTGTGACTCGATCTCACACTCGCCCTCAATTTAGAATTGCACCCTAATTCTGTCCATAACCATATTATCTGCATAAACCTGCATAGGCCTTTAATTACAGAAAACTCTAACCCTAGAACAGGTTCCTTTACCTGCATGCTCACCACCAGCATTGATGTCACCGATGCCATACCTTAATGATGAAGACCAAACTGGCCTTCACCCACACGTCAGAGTAGGATCCTCTATCTAAACATAACCACATCCACGGCATAAACTAAAACAATTCCCTATCCCTAACCCTAGCACGTACCTGTGGCCTGACCATCCATAATCTCCATGGATGTGACCCTTGCCTCATTGTAAGCCTGCGACTGAATTGGACAGTTGCCCTAACCTTGCAGAAGGACCCTCAGTCAAAACGTACCAATACCCTGCCCCTACGGCTTTCCAAAATCCTAACCCTAACCCTAGCCCTGGCTCGTGGTCCTGACACCACACCTTGACCATTGACGTCAACCATGCCTCACCATAAACCTGATCCACCATCTTGCTCTCCCTTTCTCATCAGAACTAGAAGCCAACTCTATCCATAAAGCCAATGTCTCTGCATACCAGAGAGAACAAAAAATTTTAACTCTAAAACTGGTGCCTGGACCTATACACAAAGCGTCATTATCACAAACACCCAGGGATCTCCTCAACACGGAAACGCAAATTCACACTCACACTCACATCAGAGGTAGACCCTAACCCTAATAATTAACTTATCCTTTCTGCACAACAGCCCTAACCTCTATATTCAAAGCCTAGCCATGACTCTTGGACCTGCCCCTTCACCATAACCATTGGCATCACCTGCGCTTCATCGTAATCCTAATCTTCAATCCCGAATGTGCCCTCCCATCGGAGAGAAACTCGAAATTTTTCCATAAACCTATCCTTCTTCTACACCTTACAGAGCACAATAAACTTACTCTAGCCCTCCCCATTTTACCTGATCCAAAAACAACAGCCTCAATGTCTGTCTTGCCGCACCATAAGCGTGAAGCTCAAGGTGGCCCTCGCCCTCACTTCAGGGTCAGATGCAAACTCTAAATGTTACTCCACATTCCTGTAAATCTTACTGAACACCTAACCCTAACCCTAGCGCGAAGCCTTGGACTAGATTCTTCACCTACAACATTGATGTCAACTAAGACACATCTTAACTCGGAGCCTGAATTTCACATTCTCAATCACAACAGAAGAGAACCCTTATTCTCTCGGTAACCGTCTCTTCCGCAGAGATTTTCTCTCACAGATAGCCCTAACCCTCTTCCAGGACCCTTTCACTGAACCGCTACCATCAGCATCGACGTCTGTCATTCGTTCCCACAACCCTGAAGCTCGTTCTGGCCACTGCCCTCTTGTCAGAGTCGGATCAGAACGCTAAATGTCACTCAATTTTCCGCAGACTCCTTACCTTACAACTAATGCCAACCCTATCCCTGGCGCCAGGATCTGACACTTCACCTTCATCATTGATGTCACACTCACTTCACCTTAAACCTTAAACTTATTCTTGCACAAAACCTCACATCAGAGGTGGATCCGAATTCTAACTGCAACCCTATCTCACCCGTACTCCTTATCGAACACATAACCCTAACCCTAGACCTGACCCTTGAACCAGAATCTTCACCTTCACCGTTGCTATCAACTATGACTCCCTTAATCCTCTGACTCGATCTCACACTCACACTCAATTCAGAATTTTTCGCAAATTGTGTCCATAACCATATTTTCTGCATAGACCTTTCCTTACGGAAAACCCTAACCCTAGCCCCAGATCCTTAACCTGAATGCTCACCGTCAGCATTGGTGTCACCGATGCCACATCTTGATGATGAAGTCCAAGCTGGCCTTCACCCACACGTCAGAGTAGGATGCTTAATCTAAACATAACCACATCCACCGCATAAACTTTAGACAATTGCCTAACCCTAACCCTAGCACATTCCTGTGACCTGAGCCTCCAAAATCATCATGGACGTCACCCTTGCCTCACTGCGACTCAATTGGACAGTTGCCCTAAACTTGGAGAAGGACCCTCAGTCTAAACGTACCAATTGCCTGCCCCTACAGCTTTCCAAAAACCTAACCCTAACACTACCCCTGGCTCGGGGTCCTGACACCTCACCTTGACCATTGACGTCATCCGTGCCTCACCATAAACCTGATCCACCATCTTGCGCACCCTGTCACATCAGACTCAGAAGCTAACTCTATCCGTAAAGAGAATGTTTCTGTACCAGAGAGAACACAGAATTTTAACCCTGAAACTGATGCCTGGACCTGTATACAGAGTGTCAGCATCGGAGACACCCAGGGATCTCCCAACACGGCAACACAATTTCACAGTCACAGTCACATCAGAGCTAGACCTTAAGTCTTATAATTAACTTATTCTTTCTGTACTAGAGCCCGAACCAGTAATTCTAACCCTAGCCATGACTCTTGGACATGCCCCTTAATCGTAACCATTGGCATCACTCACGCTTCATCGTAACCCTTTACCTCAATCCCGCACTTGCCCTCCCATCAGAGAGAAACCTGAATCCTTTCCATAACCCTATCCTTCCTGTACACCTCACAGAACAAAACTAAACTTACTGTAGCCCTTGGGACTATACCTGAACCGACACCATCAGCTTCAACGTCTGTCATGCCGCACCATAAGCCTGAATCTCAAGGTCGCCGTCACCCTCACGTCAGGGACAGATGCGAACTCTAAATGTAACTGCATAATCCTGTCAATCGTACTGAACACCTAACCCTAAACCTAGTGCCGAGCCCTGGACTAGATTTTTCACCCGCAGCAATGATGTCAACTACGACACATCTTAATTCGGAGCTTGAATCTCACACTCGCACTGACATCAGAAGAGAACCCTAATTCTTTCGGAAACCGTCTTTTCCGCACTGATTTTCTCTTACAGATAACCCTAAGCGTATCCCAGGCCCCTTTCACTGAACCGCCACCATCAGCATCGACGTCTGTCATTCCTCCCCATAATGCTGAAGCTCGTTCTGGACGCTGCCCTCATGTCAGAGTCGGATCAGTACTCTAACTGTCACTCAATCTGCAGCATACTCCTTACCTTACAACTAATGCTGACCCTATCCCTGGTACCGGGATCTGACACTTCACCTTCATCATTGTTGTGACCCTCACTTCACCTGAAACTTAAACTTATTCTTGCACTCACCCTCACATCAGAGGCGGATCCGAATTCTAACTGCAACCCTACTTCACCCGTACTCCTTATCAAACCCATAACCCTACCCTAGATCTGAACCTTGAATCAGATTATTCACCTTCATCGTTGCTACCCACTATGACACCCTTAATGGTGTGACTCGATCTCACACTCGCCCTCAATTTAGAATTGCACCCTAATTCTGTCCATAACCATATTATCTGCATAAACCTGCATAGACCTTTCCTTACAGAAAACTCTAACCCTGGAACAGGTTCCTCTACCTGCATGCTCACCACCAGCATTGATCTCACCGATGCCATACCTTAATGATGAAGTCCAAACTGGCCTTCACCCACACGTCAGAGTAGGATCCTCTATCTAAACATAACCACATCCATGGCATAAACTAAAACAATTCCCTATCCCTAACCCTAGCACATACCTGTGGCCTGACCATCCATAATCTCCATGGATGTGACCCTTGCCTCATTGTCAGCCTGCGACTGAATTCGACAGTTGCCCTAACCTTGCAGAAGGACCCTCAGTCTAAACCTACCAATACTCTGCCCCTACGGCTTTCCAAAATCCTAACCCTAACCCTAGCCCTGGCTCGTGGTCCTGACACCTCACCTTGACCATTGACGTCAACCATGCCTCACCATAAACCTGATCCACCATCTTGCACTCCCTTTCTCATCAGAACTAGAAGCCAACTCTATCCATAAAGCCACTGTCTCTGCATACCAGAGAGAACAAAAAATTTTAACTCTAAAACTGGTGCCTGGACCTATACACAAAGCGTCATTATCACAAACACCCAGGGATCTCCTCAACACGGAAACGCAAATTCACACTCGCACTCACATCAGAGGTAGACCCTAACCCTAATAATTAACTTATCCTTTCTGCACAACAGCCCTAACCTCTATATTCAAAGCCTAGCCATGACTCTTGGACCTGCCCCTTCACCATAACCGTTGGCATCACCTGCGCTTCATCGTAATCCTAATCTTCAATCCCGAACGTGCCCTCCCATCGGAGAGAAACTCGAAATTTTTCCATAAACCTATCCTTCTTCTACACCTTACAGAACACAATAAACTTACTCTAGCCCTCGGCATTTTACCTGATCCAAAACCAACAGCCTCAATGTCTGTCTTGCCACACCATAAGCCTGAAGCTCAAGGTGGCCCTCGCACTCACTTCAGGGTCAGATGCAAACTCTAAATGTTACTCCACATTCCTGTAAATCTTACTGAACACCTATCCCTAACCCTAGCGTGAAGCCTTGGACTAGATTCTTCACCTACAACATTGATGTCAACTAAGACACATCTTAACTCGGAGCCTGAATTTCACATTCTCAATCACAACAGAAGAGAACCCTTATTCTCTCGGTAACCGTCTCTTCCGCAGAGATTTTCTCTTACACATAGCCCTAACCCTCTCCCAGGACCCTTTCACAGAACCGCTACCATCAGCATCGACGTCTGTCATTCGTTCCCACAACCCTGAAGCTCGTTCTGGCCACTGATCTCTTGTCAGAGTGGGATCAGAACGCTAAATGTCACTCAATTTTCCGCAGACTCCTTACCTTACAACTAATGCCAACCCTATCCCTGGTGCCAGGATCTGACACTTCACCTTCATCATTGATGTCACACTCACTTCACCTTAAACCTTAAACTTATTCTTGCACAAAACCTCACATCAGAGGTGGATCCGAATTCTAACTGCAACCCTATCTCACCCGTACTCCTTATCGAACACATAACCCTAACCCTAGACCTGACCGGTGAACCAGAATCTTCACCTTCACCGTTGCTATCAACTATAACTCCCTTAATCCTCTGACTCGATCTCACACTCACACTCAATTCAGAATTTTTCGCAAATTCTGTCCATAACCATATTTTCTGCATAGACCTTTCCTTACAGAAAACCCTAACCCCAGCCCCGGATCCTTAACCTGAATGCTCACCGTCAGCATTGGTGTCACCGATGCCACATCTTGATGATGAAGTCCAAGCTGGCCTTCACCCACACGTCAGAGTAGGATGCTTAATCTAAACATAACCACATCCACCGCATAAACTTTAGACAATTGCCTAACCCTAACCCTAGCACATTCCTGTGACCTGAGCCTCCAAAATCATCATGGACGTCACCCTTGCCTCACTGCGACTCAATTGGACAGTTGCCCTAAACTTGGAGAAGGACCCTCAGTCTAAACGTACAAATTGCCTGCCCCTACAGCTTTCCAAAAACCTAACCCTAACACTACCCCTGGCTCGGGGTCCTGACACCTCACCTTGACCATTGACGTCATCCATGACTCACCATAAACCTGATCCACCGTCTTGCGCACCCTGTCACATCAGACTCAGAAGCTAACTCTATCCGTAAAGAGAATGTTTCTGTATACCAGAGAGAACACAGAATTTTAACCCTGAAACTGATGCCTGGACCTGTAGACAGAGTGTCAGCATCGGAGACACCCAGGGATCTCCCAACACGGAAACACAATTTGACAGTCAGAGTCACATCAGAGCTAGACCTTAAGTCGTATAATTAACTTATTCTTTCTGTACTAGAGCCCGAACCAGTAATTCTAACCCTAGCCATGACTCTTGGACATGCCCCTTAATCGTAGCCATTGGCATCACTCACACTTCATCGTAATCCTTTACCTCAATCCCGCACTTGCCCTCCCATCAGAGAGAAACCTGAAGCCTTTCCATAACCCTATCCTTCCTGTACACCTTACAGAACAAAACTAAACTTACTGTAGCCCTTGGAACTATACCTGATCCGACACCATCAGCTTCAACGTCTGTCATGCCGCACCATAAGCCTGAATCTCAAGGTCACCGTCACCCTCACGTCAGGGACAGATGCGAACTCTAAATTTAACTGCATAATCCTGTCAATCTTACTGAACACCTAACCCTAACCCTAGTGCCAAGCCCTGGACTAGATTTTTCACCCGCAGCAATGATGTCAACTACGACACATCTTAATTCGGAGCTTGAATCTCACACTCGCACTGACATCAGAAGAGAACCCTAATTCTTTCGGAAACCGTCTTTTCTGCTCTGATTTTCTCTTACAGATAACACTAAGCGTATCCCAGGCCCCTTTCACTGAACCGCCACCATCAGCATCGACGTCTGTCATTCCTCCCCATAATCCTGAAGCTCGTTCTGGACGCTGCCCTCATGTCAGAGTCGGATCAGTACTCTAACTGTCACTCAATCTGCAGCATACTCCTTACCTTAGAACTAATGCTGACCCTATCCCTGGTACCGGGATCTGACACTTCACCTTCATCATTGTTGTGACCCTCACTTCACCTGAAACTTAAACTTATTCTTGCACTCACCCTCACAACAGAGGCGGATCCGAATTCTAACTGCAACCCTTCCTCCCCCGTACTCCTTATCAAACCCATAACCCTACCCTACATCTGAACCTTGAATCAGATTATTCACCTTCATCGTTGCTACCCACTATGACACCCTTAATGGTGTGACTCGATCTCACACTCGCCCTCAATTTAGAATTGCACCCTAATTCTGTCCATAACCATATTATCTGCATAAACCTGCATAGACCTTTCCTTACAGAAAACTCTAACCCTGGAACAGGTTCCTTTACCTGCATGCTCACCACCAGCATTGATGTCACCGATGCCATACCTTAATGATGAAGTCCAAACTGGCCTTCACCCACACGTCAGAGTAGGATCCTCTATCTAAACATAACCACATCCACGGCATAAACTAAAACAATTCCCTATCCCTAACCCTAGCACATACCTGTGGCCTGACCATCCATAATCTCCATGGATGTGACCCTTGCCTCATTGTCAGCCTGCGACTGAATTGGACAGTTGCCCTAACCTTGCAGAAGGACCCTCAGTCTAAACGTACCAATACCCTGCCCCTACGGCTTTCCAAAATCCTAACCCTAACCCTAGCCCTGGCTCGTGGTCCTGACACCTCACCTTGACCATTGACGTCAAACATGCCTCACCATAAACCTGATCCACCATCATGCACTCCCTTTCTCATCAGAACTAGAAGCCAACTCTATCCATAAAGCCACTGTCTCTGCATACCAGAGAGAACAAAAAATTTTAACTCTAAAACTGGAACTGGTGCCTGGACCTATACACAAAGCGTCATTATCACAAACACCCAGGGATCTCCTCAACACGGAAACGCAAATTCACACTCGCACTCACATCAGAGGTAGACCCTAACCCTAATAATTAACTTATCCTTTCTGCACAACAGCCCTAACCTCTATATTCAAAGCCTAGCCATGACTCTTGGACCTGCCCCTTCACCATAACCGTTGGCATCACCTGCGCTTCATCGTAATCCTAATCTTCAATCCCGAACGTGCCCTCCCATCGGAGAGAAACTCGAAATTTTTCCATAAACCTATCCTTCTTCTACACCTTACAGAACACAATAAACTTACTCTAGCCCTCGGCATTTTACCTGATCCAAAACCAACAGCCTCAATGTCTGTCTTGCCGCACCATAAGCCTGAAGCTCAAGGTGGCCCTCGCCCTCACTTCAGGGTCAGATGCAAACTCTAAATGTTACTCCACATTCCTGTAAATCTTACTGAACACCTAACCCTAACCCTAGCGCGAAGCCTTGGACTAGATTCTTCACCTACAACATTGATGTCAACTAAGACACATCTTAACTCGGAGCCTGAATTTCACATTCTCAATCACAACAGAAGAGAACCCTTATTCTCTCGGTAACCGTCTCTTCCGAAGAGATTTTCTCTTACACATAGCCCTAACCCTCTCCCAGGACCCTTTCACTGAACCGCTACCATCAGCATCGATGTCTGTCATTCGTTCCCACAACCCTGAAGCTCGTTCTGGCCACTGCCCTCTTGTCAGAGTGGGATCAGAACGCTAAATGTCACTCAATTTTCCGCAGACTCCTTACCTTACAACTAATGCCAACCCTATCCCTGGTGCCAGGATCTGACACTTCACCTTCATCATTGATGTCACACTCACTTCACCTTAAACCTTAAACTTATTCTTGCACATAACCTCACATCAGAGGTGGATCCGAATTCTAACTGCAACCCTATCTCACCCGTACTCCTTATCGAACACATAACCCTAACCCTAGATCTGACCCTTGAAGCAGAATCTTCACCTTCACCGTTGCTATCAACTATGACTCCCTTAATCCTCTGACTCGATCTCACACTCACACTCAATTCAGAATTTTTCGCAAATTCTGTCCATAACCATATTTTCTGCATAGACCTTTCCTTACAGAAAACCCTAACCCTAGCCCCGGATCCTTAACCTGAATGCTCACCGTCAGCATTGGTGTCACCGATGCCACATCTTGATGATGAAATCCAAGCTGGCCTTCACCCACATGTCAGAGTAGGATGCTTAATCTAAACATAACCACATCCACCGCATAAACTTTAGACAATTGCCTAACCCTAACCCTAGCACATTCCTGCGACCTGAGCCTCCAAAATCATCATGGACGTCACCCTTGCCTCACTGCGACTCAATTGGACAGTTGCCCTAAACTTGGAGAAGGACCCTCAGTCTAAACGTACCAATGGCCTGCCCCTAGAGCTTTCCAAAAACCTAACCCTAACACTACCCCTGGCTCGGGCTCCTGAGACCTCACCTTGACCATTGACGTCATCCATGCCTCACCATAAACCTGATCCACCATCTTGCGCACCCTGTCACATCAGACTCAGAAGCTAACTCTATCCGTAAAGAGAATGTTTCTGTATACCAGAGAGAACACAGAATTTTAACCCTGAAACTGATGCCTGGACCTGTATACAGAGTGTCAGCATCGGAGACACCCAGGGATCTCCCAACACGGAAACACAATTTCACAGTCACAGTCACATCAGAGCTAGACCTTAAGTCTTATAATTAACTTATTCTTTCTGTACTAGAGCCCGAACCAGTAATTCTAACCCTAGCCATGACTCTTGGACATGCCCCTTAATCGTAACCATTGGCATCACTCACGCTTCATCGTAACCCTTTACCTCAATCCCGTACTTGCCCTCCCATCAGAGAGAAACCTGAAGCCTTTCCATAACCCTGTCCTTCCTGTACACCTTACAGAACAAAACTAAACTTACTCTAGCCCTTGGGACTATACCTGAACCGACACCATCAGCTTCAACGTCTGTCATTTCGCACCATAAGCCTGAATCTCAAGGTCGCCGTCACCCTCACGTCAGGGACATATGCGAACTCTAAATGTAACTGCATAAACCTGTCAATCTTACTGAACACCTAACCCTAACCCTAGTGCCAAGCCCTGGACTAGATTTTTCACCCGCAGCAATGATGTCAACTACGACACATCTTAATTCGGAGCTTGAATCTCACACTCGCACTGACATCAGAAGAGAACCCTAATTCTTTCGGAAACCGTCTTTTCCGCACTGATTTTCTCTTACAGATAACCCTAAGCGTATCCCAGGCCCCTTTCACTGAACCGCCACCATCAGCATCGACGTCTGTCATTCCTCCCCATAATCCTGAAGCTCGTTCTGGACGCTGCCCTCATGTCAGAGTCGGATCAGTACTCTAACTGTCACTCAATCTGCAGCATACTCCTTACCTTACAACTAATGCTGACCCTATCCCTGGTACCGGGATCTGACACTTCACCTTCATCATTGTTGTGACCCTCACTTCACCTGAAACTTAAACTTATTCTTGCACTCACCCTCACATCAGAGGCGGATCCGAATTCTAACTGCAACCCTACTTCACCCGTACTCCTTATCAAACCCATAACCCTACCCTAGATCTGAACCTTGAATCAGATTATTCACCTTCATCATTGCTACCCACTATGACACCCTTAATGGTGTGACTCGATCTCACACTCGCCCTCAATTTAGAATTGCACCCTAATTCTGTCCATAACCATATTATCTGCATAAACCTGCATAGACCTTTCCTTACAGAAAACTCTAACCCTAGAACAGGTTCCTTTACCTGCATGCTCACCACCAGCATTGATGTCACCGATGCCATACCTTAATGATGAAGTCCAAACTGGCCTTCACCCACACGTCAGAGTTGGATCCTCTACCTAAACATAACCACATCCCCGGCATAAACTAAAACAATTCCCTATCCCTAACCCTAGCACATACATGTGGCCTGACCATCCATAATCTCCATGGATGTGACCCTTGCCTCATTGTAAGCCTGCGACTGAATTGGACAGTTGCCCTAACCTTGCAGAAGGACCCTCAGTCTAAACGTACCAGTACCCTGCCCCTACGGCTTTCCAAAATCCTAACCCTAACCCTAGCCCTGGCTCGTGGTCCTGACACCTCACCTGGACCATTGACGTCAACCATGCCTCACCATAAACCTGATCCACCATCTTGCACTCCCTTTCTCATCAGAACTAGAAGCCAACTCTATCCATAAAGCCAATGTCTCTGCATACCAGAGAGAACAAAAAATTTTAACTCTAAAACTGGTGCCTGGACCTATACACAAAGCGTCATTATCACAAACACCCAGGGATCTCCTCAACACGGAAACGCAAATTCACACTCGCACTCACATCAGAGGTAGACCCTAACCCTAATAATTAACTTATCCTTTCTGCACAACAGCCCTAACCTCTATATTCAAAGCCTAGCCATGACTCTTGGACCTGCCCTTTCACCATAACCATTGGCATCACCTGCGCTTCATCGTAATCCTAATCTTCAATCCCGAACGTGCCCTCCCATCGGAGAGAAACTCGAAATTTTTCCATAAACCTATCCTTCTTCTACACCTTACAGAGCACAATAAACTTACTCTAGCCCTCGGCATTTTACCTGATCCAAAACCAACAGCCTCAATGTCTGTCTTGCCGCACCATAAGCCTGAAGCTCAAGGTGGCCCACGCCCTCACTTCAGGGTCAGATGCAAACTCTAAATGTTACTCCACATTCCTGTAAATCTTACTGAACACCTAACCCTAACCCTAGCGCGAAGCCTTGGACAAGATTCTTCACCTACAACATTGATGTCAACTAAGACACATCTTAACTCGGAGCCTGAATTTCACATTCTCAATCACAACAGAAGAGAACCCTTATTCTCTCGGTAACCGTCTCTTCCGCAGAGATTTTCTCTCACAGATAGCCCTAACCCTCTCCCAGGACCCTTTCACTGAACCGCTACCATCAGCTTCGACGTCTGTCATTCGTTCCCACAGCCCTGAAGCTCGTTCTGGCCACTGCCCTCTTGTCAGAGTCGGATCAGAACGCTAAATGTCACTCAATTTTCCGCAGACTCCTTACCTTACAACTAATGCCAACCCTATCCCTGGTGCCAGGATGTGACACTTCACCTTCATCACTGATGTCACACTCACTTCACCTTAAACCTTAAACTTATTCTTGCACAAAACCTCACATCAGAGGTGGATCCGAATTCTAACTGCAACCCTATCTCACCCGTACTCCTTATCGAACACATAACCCTAACCCTAGATCTGACCCTTGAACCAGAATCTTCAGCTTCACCGTTGCTATCAACTATGACTCCCTTAATCCTCTGACTCGATCTCACACTCACACTCAATTCAGAATTTTTCGCAAATTCTGTACATAACCATATTTTCTGCATAGACCTTTCCTTACAGAAAACCCTAACCCTAGCCCCGGATCCTTAACCCTAATGCTCACCGTCAGCATTGGTGTCACCGATGCCACATCTTGATGATGAAATCCAAGCTGGCCTTCACCCACATGTCAGAGTAGGATGCTTAATCTAAACATAACCACATCCACCGCATAAACTTTAGACAATTGCCTAACCCTAACCCTAGCACATTCCTGTGACCTGAGCCTCCAAAATCATCATGGACGTCACCCTTGCCTCACTGCGACTCAATTGGACAGTTGCCCTAAACTTGGAGAAGGACCCTCAGTCTAAACGTACCAATTGCCTGCCCCTACAGCTTTCCAAAAACCTAACCCTAACACTACCCCTGGCTCGGGCTCCTGAGACCTCACCTTGACCATTGACGTCATCCATGCCTCACCATAAACCTGATCCACCATCTTGCGCACGCTGTCACATCAGACTCAGAAGCTAACTCTATCCGTAAAGAGAATGTTTCTGTATACCAGAGAGAACACAGAATTTTAACCCTGAAACTGATGCCTGGACCTGTAAACAGAGTGTCAGCATCGGAGACACCCAGGGATCTCCCAACACGGAAACACAATTTCACAGTCACAGTCACATCAGAGCTAGACCTTAAGTCTTATAATTAACTTATTCTTTCTGTACTAGAGCCCGAACCAGTAATTCTAACCCTAGCCATGACTCTTGGACATGCCCCTTAATCGTAACCATTGGCATCACTCACGCTTCATCGTAACCCTTTACCTCAATCCCGCACTTGCCCTCCCATCAGAGAGAAACCTGAAGCCTTTCCATAACCCTGTCCTTCCTGTACACCTTAAAGAACAAAACTAAACTTACTCTAGCCCTTGGGACTATACCTGAACCGACACCATCAGCTTCAACGTCTGTCATGCCGCACCATAAGCCTGAATCTCAAGGTCGCCGTCACCCTCACGTCAGGGACAGATGCGAACTCTAAATGTAACTGCATAATCCTGTCAATCTTACTGAACACCTAACCCTAACCCTAGTGCCAAGCCCTGGACTAGATTTTTCACCCGCAGCAATGATGTCAACTACGACACATCTTAATTCAGAGCTTGAATCTCACACTCGCACTGACATCAGAAGAGAACCCTAATTCTTTCGGAAACCGTCTTTTCCGCACTGATTTTCTCTTACAGATAACCCTAAGCGTATCCCAGGCCCCTTTCACTGAACCGCCACCATCAGCATCGACGTCTGTCATTCCTCCCCATAATCCTGAAGCTCGTCTGGACGCTGCCCTCATGTCAGAGTCGGATCAGTACTCTAACTGTCACTCAATCTGCAGCATACTCCTTACCTTACAACTAATGCTGACCCTATCCCTGGTACCGGGATCTGACACTTCACCTTCATCATTGTTGTGACCCTCACTTCACCTGAAACTTAAACTTATTCTTGCACTCACCCTCACATCAGAGGAGGATCCGAATTCTAACTGCAACCCTACTTCACCCGTACTCCTTATCAAACCCATAACCCTACCCTAGATCTGAACCTTGAATCAGATTATTCACCTTCATCGTTGCTACCCACTATGACACCCTTAATGGTGTGACTCGATCTCACACTCGCCCTCAATTTAGAATTGCACCCTAATTCTGTCCATAACCATATTATCTGCATAAACCTGCATAGACCTTTCCTTACAGAAAACTCTAACCCTGGAACAGGTTCCTTTACCTGCATGCTCACCACCAGCATTGATGTCACCGATGCCATACCTTAATGATGAAGTCCAAACTGGCCTTCACCCACACGTCAGAGTAGGATCCTCTATCTAAACATAACCACATCCACGGAATAAACTAAAACAATTCCCTATCCCTAACCCTAGCACATACCAGTGGCCTGACCATCCATAATCTCCATGGATGTGACCCTTGCCTCATTGTAAGCCTGCGACTGAATTGGACAGTTGCCCTAACCTTGCAGAAGGACCCTCAGTCTAAACGTACCAATACCCTGCCCCTACGGCTTTCCAAAATCCTAACCCTAACCCTAGCCCTGGCTGGTGGTCCTGACACCTCACCTTGACCATTGACGTCAACCATGCCTCACCATAAACCTGATCCACCATCTTGCACTCCCTTTCTCATCAGAACTAGAAGCCAACTCTATCCATAAAGCCAATGTCTCTGCATACCAGAGAGAACAAAAAATTTTAACTCTAAAACTGGTGCCTGGACCTATACACAAAGCGTCATTATCACAAACACCCAGGGATCTCCTCAACACGGAAACGCAAATTCACACTCGCACTCACATCAGAGGTAGACCCTAACCCTAATAATTAACTTATCCTTTCTGCACAACAGCCCTAACCTCTATATTCAAAGCCTAGCCATGACCCTTGGACCTGCCCCTTCACCATAACCATTGGCATCACCTGCGCTTCATCGTAATCCTAATCTTCAATCCCGAACGTGCCCTCCCATCGGAGAGAAACTCGAAATTTTTCCATAAACCTATCCTTCTTCTACACCTTACAGAGCACAATAAACTTACTATAGCCCTCGGCATTTTACCTGATCCAAAACCAACAGCCTCAATGTCTGTCTTAACGCACCATAAGCCTGAAGCTCAAGGTGGCCCTCGCCCTCACTTCAGGGTCAGATGCAAACTCTAAATGTTACTCCACATTCCTGTAAATCTTACTGAACACCTAACCCTAACCCTAGCGCGAAGCCTTGGACTAGATTCTTCACCTACAACATTGATGTCAACTAAGACACATCTTAACTCGGAGCCTGAATTTCACATTCTCAATCACAACAGAAGAGAACCCTTATTCTCTCGGTAACCGTCTCCTCCGCAGAGATTTTCTCTCACAGATAGCCCTAACCCTCTCCCAGGACCCTTTCACTGAACCGCTACCATCAGCATCGACGTCTGTCATTCGTTCCCACAACCCTGAAGCTCGTTCTGGCCACTGCCCTCTTGTCAGAGTCGGATCAGAACGCTAAATGTCACTCAATTTTCCGCAGACTCCTTACCTTTCAACTAATGCCAACCCTATCGCTGGTGCCAGGATCTGACACTTCACCTTCATCATTGATGTCACACTCACTTCACCTTAAACCTGAAACTTATTCTTGCCCAAAACCTCACATCAGAGGTGGATCCGAATTCTAACTGCAACTCTATCTCTCACGTACCCGTTATAGAACACATAACCCTAACCCTAGATCTGACCCTTGAACCAGAATCTTCACCTTCACCGTTGCTATCAACTATGACTCCCTTAATCCTCTGACTCGATCTCACACTCACACTCAATTCAGAATTTTTCGCAAATTCTGTCCATAACCATATTTTCTGCATAGACCTTTCCTTACAGAAAACCCTAACCCTAGCCCCGGATCCTTAACCTGA
Source organism: Manis javanica (assembly GCF_040802235.1). Classification (NCBI taxonomy): domain Eukaryota; kingdom Metazoa; phylum Chordata; class Mammalia; order Pholidota; family Manidae; genus Manis; species Manis javanica. The sequence goes on along the minus strand of NC_133169.1, from coordinate 38,440,502 downwards.
ATGCTCACCGTCAGCATTGGTGTCACCGATGCCACATCTTGATGATGAAGTCCAAGCTGGCCTTCACCCACACGTCAGAGTAGGATGCTTAATCTAAACATAACCACATCCACCGCATAAACTTTAGACAATTGCCTAACCCTAACCCTAGCACATTCCTGTGACCTGAGCCTCCAAAATCATCATGGACGTCACCCTTGCCTCACTGCGACTCAATTGGACAGTTGACCTAAACTTGGAGAAGGACCCTCAGTCTAAACGTACCAATTGCCTGCCCCTACAGCTTTCCAAAAACCTAACCCTAACACTACCCCTGGCTCGGGCTCCTGAGACCTCACCTTGACCATTGATGTCATCCGTGCCTCACCATAAACCTGATCCACCATCTTGCGCACCCTGTCACATCAGACTCAGGAGCTAACTCTATCCGTAAAGAGAATGTTTCTGTATACCAGAGAGAACACAGAATTTTAACCCTGAAACTGATGCCTGTACCTGTATACAGAGTGTCAGCATCGGAGACACCCAGGGATCTTCCAACACGGAAACACAATTTCACAGTCACAGTCACATCAGAGCTAGACCTTAAGTCTCATAATTAACTTATTCTTTCTGTACTAGAGCCCGAACCAGTAATTCTAACCCTAGCCATGACTCTTGGACATGCCCCTTAATCGTAACCATTGGCATCACTCACGCTTCATCGTAATCCTTTACCTCAATCCCGCACTTGCCCTCCCATCAGAGAGAAACCTGAAGCCTTTCCATAACCCTATCCTTCCTGTACACCTTACAGAACAAAACTAAATTTACTCTAGCCCTTGGGACTATACCTGAACCGACACCATCAGCTTCAACGTCTGTCATGCCGCACCATAAGCCTGAATCTCAAGGTCGCCGTCACCCTCACGTCAGGGACAGATGCAAACTCTAAATGTAACTGCATAATCTTGTCAATCGTACTGAACACCTAACCCTAACCCTAGTGCCAAGCCCTGGACTAGATTTTTCACCCGCAGCAATGATGTCAACTACGACACATCTTAATTCGGAGCTTGAATCTCACACTCGCACTGACATCAGAAGAGAACCCTAATTCTTTCGGAAACCGTCTTTTCCGCACTGATTTTCTCTTACAGATAACCCTAAGCGTATCCCAGGCCCCTTTCACTGAACCGCCACCATCAGCATCGACGTCTGTCATTCCTCCCCATAATCCTGAAGCTCGTTCTGGACGCTGCCCTCATGTCAGAGTCGGATCAGTACTCTTACTGTCACTCAATCTGCAGCATACTCCTTACCTTACAACTAATGCTGACCCTATCCCTGGTACCGGGATCTGACACTTCACCTTCATCATTGTTGTGACCCTCACTTCACCTGAAACTTAAACTTATTCTTGCACTCACCCTCACATCAGAGGCGGATCCGAATTCTAACTGCAACCCTACTTCACCCGTACTCCTTATCAAACCCATAACCCTACCCTAGATCTGAACCTTGAGTCAGATTATTCACCTTCATCGTTGCTACCCACTATGACACCCTTAATGGTGTGACTCGATCTCACACTCGCCCTCAATTTAGAATTGCACCCTAATTCTGTCCATAACCATATTATCTGCATAAACCTGCATAGGCCTTTCCTTACAGAAAACTCTAACCCTAGAACAGGTTCCTTTACCTGCATGCTCACCACCAGCATTGATGTCACAGATGCCATAACTTAATGATGAAGTCCAAACTGGCCTTCACCCACACGTCAGAGTAGGATCCTCTATCTAAACATAACCACATCCACGGCATAAACTAAAACAATTCCCTATCCCTAACCCTAGCACATACCTGTGGCCTGACCATCCATAATCTCCATGGATGTGACCCTTGCCTCATTGTAAGCCTGCGACTGAATTGGACAGTTGCCCTAACCTTGCAGAAGGACCCTCAGTCTAAACGTACCAATACCCTGCCCCTACGGCTTTCCAAAATCCTAACCCTAACCCTAGCCCTGGCTCGTGGTCCTGACACCTCACCTTGACCATTGACGTCAACCATGCCTCACCATAAACCTGATCCACCATCTTGCACTCCCTTTCTCATCAGAACTAGAAGCCAACTCTATCCATAAAGCCAATGTCTCTGCATACCAGAGAGAACAAAAAATTTTAACTCTAAAACTGGTGCCTGGACCTATACACAAAGCGTCATTATCACAAACACCCAGGGATCTCCTCAACACGGAAACGCAAATTCACACTCGCACTCACATCAGAGGTAGACCCTAACCCGAATAATTAACTTATCCTTTCTGCACAACAGCCCTAACCTCTATATTCAAAGCCTTGCCATGACCCTTGGACCTGCCCCTTCACCATAACCATTGGCATCACCTGCGCTTCATCGTAATCCTAATCTTCAATCCCGAACGTGCCCTCCCATCGGAGAGAAACTCGAAATTTTTCCATAAACCTATCCTTCTTCTACACCTTACAGAGCACAATAAACTTACTCTAGCCCTCGGCATTTTACCTGATCCAAAACCAACAGCCTCAATGTCTGTCTTGCCGCACCATAAGCCTGAAGCTCAAGGTGGCCCTCGCCCTCACTTCAGGGTCAGATGCAAACTCTAAATGTTACTCCACATTCCTGTAAATCTTACTGAACACCTAACCCTAACCCTAGCGCGAAGCCTTGGACTAGATTCTTCACCTACAACATTGATGTCAACTAAGACACATCTTAACTCGGAGCCTGAATTTCACATTCTCAATCACAACAGAAGAGAACCCTTATTCTCTCGGTAACCGTCTCCTCCGCAGAGATTTTCTCTCACAGATAGCCCTAACCCTCTCCCAGGACCCTTTCACTGAACCGCTACCATCAGCATCGACGTCTGTCATTCGTTCCCACAACCCTGAAGCTCGTTCTGGCCACTGCCCTCTTGTCAGAGTCGGATCAGAACGCTAAATGTCACTCAATTTTCCGCAGACTCCTTACCTTACAACTAATGCCAACCCTATCCCTGGTGCCAGGATCTGACACTTCACCTTCATCATTGATGTCACACTCACTTCACCTTAAACCTGAAACTTATTCTTGCACAAAACCTCACATCAGAGGTGGATCCGAATTCTAACTGCAACCCTATCTCACCCGTACCCCTTATCGAACACATAACCCTAACCCTAGATCTCACCCTTGAACCAGAATCTTCACCTTCACCGTTGCTATCAACTATGACTCCCTTAATCCTCTGACTCGATCTCACACTCACACTCAATTCAGAATTTTTCGCAAATTCTGTCCATAACCATATTTTCTGCATAGACCTTTCCTTACAGAAAACCCTAACCCTAGCCCCGGATCCTTAACCTGAATGCTCACCGTCAGCATTGGTGTCACCGATGCCACATCTTGATGATGAAGTCCAAGCTGGCCTTCACCCACACGTCAGAGTAGGATGCTTAATCTAAACATAACCACATCCACCGCATAAACTTTAGACAATTGCCTAACCCTAACCCTAGCACATTCCTGTGACCTGAGCCTCCAAAATCATCATGGACGTCACCCTTGCCTCACTGCGACTCAATTGGACAGTTGCCCTAAACTTGGAGAAGGACCCTCAGTCTAAACGTACCAATTGCCTGCCCCTACAGCTTTCCAAAGACCTAACCCTAACACTACCCCTGGCTCGGGCTCCTGAGACCTCACCTTGACCATTGACGTCATCCATGCCTCACCATAAACCTGATCCACCATCTTGCGCACCCTGTCACATCAGACTCAGAAGCTAACTCTATCCGTAAAGAGAATGTTTCTGTATACCAGAGAGAACACAGAATTTTAACCCTGAAACTGATGCCTGGACCTGTATACAGAGTGTCAGCATCGGAGACACCCAGGGATCTCCCAACACGGAAACACAATTTCACAGTCACAGTCACATCAGAGCTAGACCTTAAGTCTTATAATTAACTTATTCTTTCTGTACTAGAGCCCGAACCAGTAATTCTAACCCTAGCCATGACTCTTGGACATGCCCCTTAATCGTAACCATTGGCATCACTCACGCTTCATCGTAATCCTTTACCTCAATCCCGCACTTGCCCTCCCATCAGAGAGAAACCTGAAGCCTTTCCATAACCCTATCCTTCCTGTACACCTTACAGAACAAAACTAAATTTACTCTAGCCCTTGGGACTATACCTGAACCGACACCATCAGCTTCAACGTCTGTCATGCCGCACCATAAGCCTGAATCTCAAGGTCGCCGTCACCCTCACGTCAGGGACAGATGCAAACTCTAAATGTAACTGCATAATCCTGTCAATCGTACTGAACACCTAACCCTAACCCTAGTGCCATGCCCTGGACTAGATTTTTCACCCGCAGCAATGATGTCAACTACGACACATCTTAATTCGGAGCTTGAATCTCACACTCGCACTGACATCAGAAGAGAACCCTAATTCTTTCGGAAACCGTCTTTTCCGCACTGATTTTCTCTTACAGATAACCCTAAGCGTATCCCAGGCCCCTTTCACTGAACCGCCACCATCAGCATCGACGTCTGTCATTCCTCCCCATAATCCTGAAGCTCGTTCTGGACGCTGCCCTCATGTCAGAGTCGGATCAGTACTCTTACTGTCACTCAATCTGCAGCATACTCATTACCTTACAACTAATGCTGACCCTATCCCTGGTACCGGGATCTGACACTTCACCTTCATCATTGTTGTGACCCTCACTTCACCTGAAACTTAAACTTATTCTTGCACTCACCCTCACATCAGAGGCGGATCCGAATTCTAACTGCAACCCTACTTCACCCGTACTCCTTATCAAACCCATAACCCTACCCTAGATCTGAACCTTGAGTCAGATTATTCACCTTCATCGTTGCTACCCACTATGACACCCTTAATGGTGTGACTCGATCTCACACTCACCCTCAATTTAGAATTGCACCCTAATTCTGTCCATAACCATATTATCTGCATAAACCTGCATAGGCCTTTCCTTACAGAAAACTCTAACCCTAGAACAGGTTCCTTTACCTGCATGCTCACCACCAGCATTGATGTCACAGATGCCATAACTTAATGATGAAGTCCAAACTGGCCTTCACCCACATGTCAGAGTAGGATCCTCTATCTAAACATAACCACATCCACGGCATAAACTAAAACAATTCCCTATCCCTAACCCTAACACATACCTGTGGCCTGACCATCCATAATCTCCATGGATGTGACCCTTGCCTCATTGTAAGCCTGCGACTGAATTGGACAGTCGCCCTAACCTTGCAGAAGGACCCTCAGTCTAAACGTACCAATAACCTGCCCCTACGGCTTTCCAAAATCCTAACCCTAACCCTAGCCCTGGCTCGTGGTCCTGACACCTCACCTTGACCATTGACGTCAACCATGCCTCACCATAAACCTGATCCACCATCTTGCACTCCCTTTCTCATCAGAACTAGAAGCCAACTCTATCCATAAAGCCAATGTCTCTGCATACCAGAGAGAACAAAAAATTTTAACTCTAAAACTGGTGCCTGGACCTATACACAAAGCGTCATTATCACAAACACCCAGGGATCTCCTCAACACGGAAACGCAAATTCACACTCGCACTCACATCAGAGGTAGACCCTAACCCGAATAATTAACTTATCCTTTCTGCACAACAGCCCTAACCTCTATATTCAAAGCCTTGCCATGACCCTTGGACCTGCCCCTTCACCATAACCATTGGCATCACCTGCGCTTCATCGTAATCCTAATCTTCAATCCCGAACGTGCCCTCCCATCGGAGAGAAACTCGAAATTTTTCCATAAACCTATCCTTCTTCTACACCTTACAGAGCACAATAAACTTACTCTAGCCCTCGGCATTTTACCTGATCCAAAACCAACAGCCTCAATGTCTGTCTTGCCGCACCATAAGCCTGAAGCTCAAGGTGGCCCTCGCCCTCACTTCAGGGTCAGATGCAAACTCTAAATGTTACTCCACATTCCTGTAAATCTTACTGAACACCTAACCCTAACCCTAGCGCGAAGCCTTGGACTAGATTCTTCACCTACAACATTGATGTCAACTAAGACACATCTTAACTCGGAGCCTGAATTTCACATTCTCAATCACAACAGAAGAGAACCCTTATTCTCTCGGTAACCGTCTCCTCCGCAGAGATTTTCTCTCACAGATAGCCCTAACCCTCTCCCAGGACCCTTTCACTGAACCGCTACCATCAGCATCGACGTCTGTCATTCGTTCCCACAACCCTGAATCTCGTTCTGGCCACTGCCCTCTTGTCAGAGTCGGATCAGAACGCTAAATGTCACTCAATTTTCCGCAGACTCCTTACCTTACAACCAATGCCAACCCTATCCCTGGTGCCAGGATCTGACACTTCACCTTCATCATTGATGTCACACTCACTTCACCTTAAACCTGAAACTTATTCTTGCACAAAACCTCACATCAGAGGTGGATCCGAATTCTAACTGCAACCCTATCTCACCCGTACCCCTTATCGAACACATAACCCTAACCCTAGATCTCACCCTTGAACCAGAATTTTCACCTTCACCGTTGCTATCAACTATGACTCCCTTAATCCTCTGACTCGATCTCACACTCACACTCAATTCAGAATTTTTCGCAAATTCTGTCCATAACCATATTTTCTGCATAGACCTTTCCTTACAGAAAACCCTAACCCTAGCCCCGGATCCTTAACCTGAATGCTCACCGTCAGCATTGGTGTCACCGATGCCACATCTTGATGATGAAGTCCAAGCTGGCCTTCACCCACACGTCAGAGTAGGATGCTTAATCTAAACATAACCACATCCACCGCATAAACTTTAGACAATTGCCTAACCCTAACCCTAGCACATTCCTGTGACCTGAGCCTCCAAAATCATCATGGACGTCACCCTTGCCTCACTGCGACTCAATTGGACAGTTGCCCTAAACTTGGAGAAGGACCCTCAGTCTAAACGTACCAATTGCCTGCCCCTACAGCTTTCCAAAGACCTAACCCTAACACTACCCCTGGCTCGGGCTCCTGAGACCTCACCTTGACCAATTACGTCATCCATGCCTCACCATAAACCTGATCCACCATCTTGCGCACCCTGTCACATCAGACTCAGAAGCTAACCCTATCCGTAAAGAGAATGTTTCTGTATACCAGAGAGTACACAGAATTTTAACCCTGAAACTGATGCCTGGACCTGTATACAGAGTGTCAGCATCGGAGACACCCAGGGATCTCCCAACACGGAAACACAATTTCACAGTCACAGTCACATCAGAGCTAGACCTTAAGTCTTATAATTAACTTATTCTTTCTGTACTAGAGCCCGAACCAGTAATTCTAACCCTAGCCATGACTCTTGGACATGCCCTTTAATCGTAACCATTGGCATCACTCACGCTTCATCGTAATCCTTTACCTCAGACCCGCACTTGCCCTCCCATCAGAGAGAAACCTGAAGCCTTTCCATAACCCTATCCTTCCTGTACACCTTACAGAACAAAACTAAACTTACTCTAGCCCTTGGGACTATACCTGAACCGACACCATCAGCTTCAACGTCTGTCATGCCGCACCATAAGCCTGAGTCTCAAGGTCGCCGTCACCCTCACGTCAGGGACAGATGCGAACTCTAAATGTAACTGCATAATCCAGTCAATCGTACTGAACACCTAACCCTAACCCTAGTGCCACGCCCTGGACTAGATTTTTCACCCGCAGCAATGATGTGAACTACGACACATCTTAATTCGGAGCTTGAATCTCACACTCGCACTGACATCAGAAGAGAACCCTAGTTCTTTCGGAAACCGTCTTTTCTGCACTGATTTTCTCTTACAGATAACCCTAAGCGTATCCCAGGCCCCTTTCACTGAACCGCCACCATCAGCATCGACGTCTGTCATTCCTCCCCATAATCCTGAAGCTCGTTCTGGCGCTGCCCTCATGTCAGAGTCGGATCAGTACTCTAACTGTCACTCAATCTGCAGCATACTCCTTACCTTACAACTAATGCTGACCCTATCCCTGGTACCGGGATCTGACACTTCACCTTCATCATTGTTGTGACCCTCACTTCAGTTAAACTTAAACTTATTCTTGCACTCACCCTCACATCAGAGGCGGATCCGAATTCTAACTGCAACCCTACTTCACCCGTACTCCTTATCAAACCCATAACCCTACCCTAGATCTGAACCTTGAATCAGATTATTCACCTTCATCGTTGCTACCCACTATGACACCCTTAATGGTGTGACTCGATCTCACACTCGCCCTCAATTTAGAATTGCACCCTAATTCTGTCCATAACCATATTATCTGCATAAACCTGCATAGACCTTTCCTTACAGAAAACTCTAACCCTGGAACAGGTTCCTTTACCTGCATGCTCACCACCAGCATTGATGTCACCGATGCCATACCTTAATGATGAAGTCCAAACTGGCCTTCACCCACACGTCAGAGTAGGATCCTCTATCTAAACATAACCACATCCACGGCATAAACTAAAACAATTCCCTATCCCTAACCCTAGCACATACCTGTGGCCTGACCATCCATAATCTCCATGGATGTGACCCTTGCCTCATTGTAAGCTTGCGACTGAATTGGACAGTTGCCCTAACCTTGCAGAAGGACCCTCAGTCTAAACGTACCAATACCCTGCCCCTACGGCTTTCCAAAATCCTAACCCTAACCCTAGCCCTGGCTCGTGGTCCTGACACCTCACCTTGACCATTGACGTCAACCATGCCTCACCGTAAACCTGATCCACCATCTTGCACTCCCTTTCTCATCAGAACTAGAAGCCAACTCTATCCATAAAGCCAATGTCTCTGCATACCAGAGAGAACAAAAAATTTTAACTCTAAAACTGGTGCCTGGACCTATACACAAAGCGTCATTATCACAAACACCCAGGGATCTCCTCAACACGGAAACGCAAATTCACACTCGCACTCACATCAGAGGTAGACCCTAACCCTAATGATTAACTTATCCTTTCTGCACAACAGCCCTAACCTCTATATTCAAAGCCTAGCCATGACTCTTGGACCTGCCCCTTCACCATAACCATTGGCATCAACTGCGCTTCATCGTAATCCTAATCTTCATCCCGAACGTGCCCTCCCATCGGAGAGAAACTCGAAATTTTTCCATAAACCTATCCTTCTTCTACACCTTACAGAGCACAATAAACTTACTCTAGCCCTCGGCATTTTACCTGATCCAAAACCAACAGCCTCAATGTCTGTCTTGCCGCACCATAAGCCTGAAGCTCAAGGTGGCCCTCGCCCTCACTTCAGGGTCAGATGCAAACTCTAAATGTTACTCCACATTCCTGTAAATCTTACTGAACACCTAACCCTAACCCTAGCGCGAAGCCTTGGACTAGATTCTTCACCTACAACATTGATGTCAACTAAGACACATCTTAACTCGGAGCCTGAATTTCACATTCTCAATCACAACAGAAGAGAACCCTTATTCTCTCGGTAACCATCTCTTCTGCAGAGATTTTCTCTCACAGATAGCCCTAACCCTCTCCCAGGACCCTTTCACTGAACCGCTACCATCAGCATCGACGTCTGCCATTCGTGCCCACAAACCTGAAGCTCGTTCTGGCCACTGCCCTCTTGTCAGAGTCATATCAGAACGCTAAATGTCACTCAATTTTCCGCAGACTCCTTACCTTACAACTAATGCCAACCCTATCCCTGGTGCCAGGATCTGACACTTCACCTTCATCATTGATGTCACACTCACTTCACCTTAAACCTGAAACTTATTCTTGCACAAAACCTCACATCAGAGGTGGATCCGAATTCTAACGGCAACCCTATCTCACCCGTACTCCTTATCGAACACATAACCCTAACCCTAGATCTGACCCTTGAACCAGAATCTTCACCTTCACCGTTGCTATCAACTATGACTCCCTTAATCCTCTGACTCGACCTCACACTCACACTCAAGTCAGAATTTTTCGCAAATTCTGTCCATAACCATATTTTCTGCATAGACCTTTCCTTACAGAAAACCCTAACCCTAGCCCCGGATCCTTAACCTGAATGCTCACCGTCAGCATTGGTGTCACCGATGCCACATCTTGATGATGAAGTCCAAGCTGGCCTTCACCCACACGTCAGAGTAGGATGCTTAATCTAAACATAACCACATCCACCGCATAAACTTTAGACAATTGCCTAACCCTAACCCTAGCACATTCCTGTGACCTGAGCCTCCAAAATCATCATGGACGTCACACTTGCCTCACTGCGACTCAGTTGGACAGTTGCCCTAAACTTGGAGAAGGACCCTCAGTCTAAACGTACCAATTGCCTGCCCCTACAGCTTTCCAAAAACCTAACCCTAACACTACCCCTGGCTCGGGCTCCTGAGACCTCACCTTGACCATTGACGTCATCCATGCCTCACCATAAACCTGATCCACCATCTTGCGCACCCTGTCACATCAGACTCAGAAGCTAACTCTATCCGTAAAGAGAATGTTTCTGTATACCAGAGAGAACACAGAATTTTAACCCTGAAACTGATGCCTGGACCTGTATACAGAGTGTCAGCATCGGAGACACCCAGGGATCTCCCAACACGGCAAAACAATTTCACAGTCACAGTCACATCAGAGCTAGACCTTAAGTCTTATAACTAACTTATTCTTTCTGTACTAGAGCCCGAACCAGTAATTCTAAACCAAGCCATGAATCTTGGACATGCCCCTTAATCGTAACCATTGGCATCACTCACGCTTCATCGTAATCCTTTACCTCAATCCCGCACTTGCCCTCCCATCAGAGAGAAACCTGAAGCCTTTCCATAACCCTATCCTTCCTGTACACCTTACAGAACAAAACTAAACTTACTCTAGCCCTTGGGACTATACCTGAACCGACACCGTCAGCTTCAACGTCTGTCATGCCGCACCATAAGCCTGAATCTCAAGGTCGCCGTCACCCTCACGTCAGGGACAGATGCAAACTCTAAATGTAACTGCATAATCCTGTCAATCTTACTGAACACCTAACCCTAACCCTAGTGCCAAGCCCTGGACTAGATTTTTCACCCGCAGCAATGATGTCAACTATGACACATCTTAATTCGGAGCTTGAATCTCACACTCGCACTGACATCAGAAGAGAACCCTAATTCTTTCGGAAACCGTCTTTTCCGCACTGATTTTCTCTTACAGATAACCCTAAGCGTATCCCAGGCCCCTTTCACTGAACCGCCACCATCAGCATCAACGTCTGTCATTCCTCCCCATAATCCTGAAGCTCGTTCTGGACGCTGCCCTCATGTCAGAGTCGGATCAGTACTCTAACTGTCACTCAATCTGCAGCATACTCCTTACCTTACAACTAATGCTGACCCTATCCCTGGTACCGGGATCTGACACTTCACCTTCATCATTGTTGTGACCCTCACTTCACTTAAACTTAAACTTATTCTTGCACTCACCCTCACATCAGAGGCGGATCCGAATTCTAACTGCAACCCTACTTCACCCGTACTCCTTATCAAACCCATAACCCTACCCTAGATCTGAACCTTGAATCAGATTATTCACCTTCATCGTTGCTACCCACTATGACACCCTTAATGGTGTGACTCGATCTCACACTCGCCCTCAATTTAGAATTGCACCCTAATTCTGTCCATAACCATATTATCTGCATAAACCTGCATAGACCTTTCCTTACAGAATACTCTAACCCTAGAACAGGTTCCTTTACCTGCATGCTCACCACCAGCATTGATGTCACCGATGCCATACCTTAATGATGAAGTCCAAACTGGCCTTCACCCACACATCAGAGTAGGATCCTCTATCTAAACATAACCACATCCACGGCATAAACTAAAACAATTCCCTATCCCTACCCCTAGCACATACCTGTGGCCTGACCATCCATAATCTCCATGGATGTGACCCTTGCCTCATTGTAAGCCTGCGACTGAATTGGACAGTTGCCCTAACCTTGCAGAAGGACCCTCAGTCTAAACGTACCAATACCCTGCCCCTACGGCTTTCCAAAATCCTAACCCTAACCCTAGCCCTGGCTCGTGGTCCTGACACCTCACCTTGACCATTGACGTCAACCATGCCTCACCATAAACCTGATCCACCATCTTGCACTCCCTTTCTCATCAGAACTAGAAGCCAACTCTATCCATAAAGCCAATGTCTCTGCATACCAGAGAGAACAAAAAATTTTAACTCTAAAACTGGTGCCTGGACCTATACACAAAGCGTCATTATCACAAACACCCAGGGATCTCCTCAACACTGAAACGCAAATTCACACTCGCACTCACATCAGAGGTAGACCCTAACCCTAATAATTAACTTATCCTTTCTGCACAACAGCCCTAACCTCTATATTCAAAGCCTAGCCATGACTCTTGGACCTGCCCCTTCACCATAACCGTTGGCATCACCTGCGCTTCATCGTAATCCTAATCTTCAATCCCGAACGTGCCCTCCCATCGGAGAGAAACTCGAAATTTTTCCATAAACCTATCCTTCTTCTACACCTTACATAGCACAATAAACTTACTCTAGCCCTCGGCTTTTTACCTGATCCAAAACCAACAGCCTCAATGTCTGTCTTGCCGCACCATAAGCCTGAAGCTCAAGGTGGCCCTCGCCCTCACTTCAGGGTCAGATGCAAACTCTAAATGTTACTCCACATTCCTGTAAATCTTACTGAACACCTACCCCTAACCCTAGCGCGAAGCCTTGGACTAGATTCTTCACCTACAACATTGATGTCAACTAAGACACATCTTAACTCGGAGCCTGAATTTCACATTCTCAATCACAACAGAAGAGAACCCTTATTCTCTCGGTAACCGTCTCTTCCGCAGAGATTTTCTCTCACAGATAGCCCTAACCCTCTCCCAGGACCCTTTCACTGAACCGCTACCATCAGCATCGACGTCTGCCATTCGTGCCCACAACCCTGAAGCTCGTTCTGGCCACTGCCCTCTTGTCAGAGTCGGATCAGAACGCTAAATGTCACTCAATTTTCCGCAGACTCCTTACCTTACAACTAATGCCAACCCTATCCCTGGTGCCAGGATCTGACACTTCACCTTCATCATTGATGTCACACTCACTTCACCTTAAACCTTAAACTTATTCTTGCACAAAACCTCACATCAGAGGTGGATCCGAATTCTAACGGCAACCCTATCTCACCCGTACTCCTTATCGAACACATAACCCTAACCCTAGCTCTGACCCTTGAACCAGAATCTTCACCTTCACCGTTGCTATCAACTATGACTCCCTTAATCCTCTGACTCGACCTCACACTCACACTCAATTCAGAATTTTTCACAAATTCTGTCCATAACCATATTTTCTGCATAGACCTTTCCTTACAGAAAACATTAACCCTAGCCCCGGATCCTTAACCTGAATGCTCACCGTCAGCATTGGTGTCACCGATGCCACATCTTGATGATGAAGTCCAAGCTGGCCTTCACCCACACGTCAGAGTAGGATGCTTAATCTAAACATAACCACATCAACCGCATAAACTTTAGACAATTGCCTAACCCTAACCCTAGCACATTCCTGTGACCTGAGCCTCCAAAATCATCATGGACGTCACACTTGCCTCACTGCGACTCAGTTGGACAGTTGCCCTAAACTTGGAGAAGGACCCTCAGTCTAAACGTACCAATTGCCTGCCCCTACAGCTTTCCAAAAACCTAACCCTAACACTACCCCTGGCTCGGGCTCCTGAGACCTCACCTTGACCATTGACGTCATCCATGCCTCACCATAAACCTGATCCACCATCTTGCGCACCCTGTCACATCAGACTCAGAAGCTAACTCTATCCGTAAAGAGAATGTTTCTGTATACCAGAGAGAACACAGAATTTTAACCCTGAAACTGATGCCTGGACCTGTATACAGAGTGTCAGCATCGGAGACACCCAGGGATCTCCCAACACGGCAACACAATTTCACAGTCACAGTCACATCAGAGCTAGACCTTAAGTCTTATAATTAACTTATTCTTTCTGTACTAGAGCCCGAACCAGTAATTCTAAACCAAGCCATGACTCTTGGACATACCCCTTAATCGTAACCATTGGCATCACTCACGCTTCATCGTAATCCTTTACCTCAATCCCGCACTTGCCCTCCCATCAGAGAGAAACCTGAAGCCTTTCCATAACCCTATCCTTCCTGTACACCTTACAGAACAAAACTAAACTTACTCTAGCCCTTGGGACTATACCTGAACCGACACCGTCAGCTTCAACGTCTGTCATGCCGCACCATAAGCCTGAATCTCAAGGTCGCCGTCACCCGCACGTCAGGGACAGTTGCGAACTCTAAATGTAACTGCATAATCCTGTCAATCTTACTGAACACCTATCCCTAACCCTAGTGCTAAGCCCTGGACTAGATTTTTCACCCGCAGCAATGATGTCAACTACGACACATCTTAATTCGGAGCTTGAATCTCACACTCGCACTGACATCAGAAGAGAACCCTAATTCTTTCGGAAACCGTCTTTTCCGCACTGATTTTCTATTACAGATAACCCTAAGCGTATCCCAGGCCCCTTTCACTGAACCGCCACCATCAGCATCGACGTCTGTCATTCCTCCCCATAATCCTGAAGCTCGTTCTGGACGCTGCCCTCATGTCAGAGTCGGATCAGTACTCTAACTGTCACTCAATCTGCAGCATACTCCTTACCTTACAACTAATGCTGACCCTATCCCTGGTACCGGGATCTGACACTTCACCTTCATCATTGTTGTGACCCTCACTTCACCTTAAACTTAAACTTATTCTTGCACCCACCCTCACATCAGAGGCGGATCCGAATTCTAACTGCAACCCTACTTCACCCGTACTCCTTATCAAACCCATAACCCTACCCTAGATCTGAACCTTGAATCAGATTATTCACCTTCATCGTTGCTACCCACTATGACACCCTTAATGGTGTGACTCGATCTCACACTCGCCCTCAATTTAGAATTGCACCCTAATTCTGTCCATAACCATATTATCTGCATAAACCTGCATAGACCTTTCCTTACAGAAAACTCTAACCCTAGAACAGGTTCCTTTACCTGCATGCTCACCACCAGCATTGATGTCACCGATGCCATACCTTAATGATGAAGTCCAAACTGGCCTTCACCCACACGTCAGAGTAGGATCCTCTATCTAAACATAACCACATCCACGGCATAAACTAAAACAATTCCCTATCCCTAACCCTAGCACATACCTGTGGCCTGACCATCCATAATCTCCATGGATGTGACCCTTGCCTCATTGTAAGCCTGCGACTGAATTGGACAGTTGCCCTAACCTTGCAGAAGGACCCTCAGTCTAAACGTACCAATACCCTGCCCCTACGGCTTTCCAAAATCCTAACCCTAACCCTAGCCCTGGCTCGTGGTCCTGACACCTCACCTTGACCATTGACGTCAACCATGCCTCACCATAAACCTGATCCACCATCTTGCACTCCCTTTCTCATCAGAACTAGAAGCCAACTCTATCCATAAAGCCACTGTCTCTGCATACCAGAGAGAACAAAAAATTTTAACTCTAAAACTGGTGCCTGGACCTATACACAAAGCGTCATTATCACAAACACCCAGGGATCTCCTCAACACGGAAACGCAAATTCACACTCGCACTCACATCAGAGGTAGACCCTAACCCTAATAATTAACTTATCCTTTCTGCACAACAGCCCTAACCTCTATATTCAAAGCCTAGCCATGACTCTTGGACCTGCCCCTTCACCATAACCGTTGGCATCACCTGCGCTTCATCGTAATCCTAATCTTCAATCCCGAACGTGCCCTCCCATCGGAGAGAAACTCGAAATTTTTCCATAAACCTATCCTTCTTCTACACCTTACAGAGCACAATAAACTTACTCTAGCCCTCGGCATTTTACCTGATCCAAAACCAACAGCCTCAATGTCTGTCTTGCCGCACCATAAGAGTGAAGCTCAAGGTGGCCCTCGCCCTCACTTCAGGGTCAGATGCAAACTCTAAATGTTACTCCACATTCCTGTAAATCTTACTGAACTCCTAACCCTAACCCTAGCACGAAGCCTTGGACTAGATTCTTCACCTACAACATTGATGTCAACTAAGACACATCTTAACTCGGAGCCTGAATTTCACATTCTCAATCACAACAGAAGAGAACCCTTTTTCTCTCGGTAACCGTCCCTTCTGCAGAGATTTTCTCTCACAGATAGCCCTAACCCTCTCCCAGGACCCTTTCACTGAACCGCTACCATCAGCATCGACGTCTGCCATTCGTGCCCACAACCCTGAAGCTCGTTCTGGCCACTGCCCTCTTGTCAGAGTCGGATCAGAACGCTAAATTTCACTCAATTT
Source organism: Manis javanica (assembly GCF_040802235.1). Lineage (NCBI taxonomy): Eukaryota > Metazoa > Chordata > Mammalia > Pholidota > Manidae > Manis > Manis javanica. The sequence continues at coordinate 38,424,021 of NC_133169.1, read as the reverse complement.
TCCGCAGACTCCTTACGTTACAACTAATGCCAACCCTATCCCTGGTGCCAGGATCTGACACTTCACCTTCATCATTGATGTCACACTCACTTCACCTTAAACCTTAAACTTATTCTTGCACAAAACCTCACATCAGAGGTGGATCCGAATTCTAACGGCCACCCTATCTCACCCGTACTCCTTATCGAACACATAACCCTAACCCTAGCTCTGACCCTTGAACCAGAATCTTCACCTTCACCGTTGCTATCAACTATGACTCCCTTAATCCTCTGACTCGACCTCACACTCACACTCAATTCAGAATTTTTCGCAAATTCTGTCCATAACCATATTTTCTGCATAGACCTTTCCTTACAGAAAACCCTATCCCTAGCCCCGGATCCTTAACCTGAATGCTCACCGTCAGCATTGGTGTCACCGATGCCACATCTTGATGATGAAGTCCAAGCTGGCCTTCACCCACACGTCAGAGTAGGATGCTTAATCTAAACATAACCACATCCACCGCATAAACTTTAGACAATTGCCTAACCCTAACCCTAGCACATTCCTGTGACCTGAGCCTCCAAAATCATCATGGACGTCACCCTTGCCTCACTGCGACTCAATTGGACAGTTGCCCTAAACTTGGAGAAGGACCCTCAGTCTAAACGTACCAATTGCCTGCCCCTACAGCTTTCCAAAAACCTAACCCTAACACTACCCCTGGCTCGGGGTCCTGACACCTCACCTTGACCATTGACGTCATCCGTGCCTCACCATAAACCTGATCCACCATCTTGCGCGCCCTGTCACATCAGACTCAGAAGCTAACTCTATCCGTAAAGAGAATGTTTCTGTATACCAGAGAGAACACAGAATTTTAACCCTGAAACTGATGCCTGGACCTGTATACAGAGTGTCAGCATCGGAGACACCCAGGGATCTCCCAACACGGCAACACAATTTCACAGTCACAGTCACATCAGAGCTAGACCTTAAGTCTTATAATTAACTTATTCTTTCTGTACTAGAGCCCGAACCAGTAATTCTAACCCTAGCCATGACTCTTGGACATGCCCCTTAATCGTAACCATTGGCATCACTCACGCTTCATCGTAATCCTTTACCTCAATCCCGCACTTGCCCTCCCATCAGAGAGAAACCTGAAGCCTTTCCATAACCCTATCCTTCCTGTACACCTTACAGAACAAAACTAAACTTACTCTAGCCCTTGGGACTATACCTGAACCGACACCGTCAGCTTCAACGTCTGTCATGCCGCACCATAAGCCTGAATCTCAAGGTCGCCGTCACCCGCACGTCAGGGACAGATGCGAACTCTAAATGTAACTGCATAATCCTGTCAATCTTACTGAACACCTAACCCTAACCCTAGTGCCAAGCCCTGGACTAGATTTTTCACCCGCAGCAATGATGTCAACTACGACACATCTTAATTCGGAGCTTGAATCTCACACTCGCACTGACATCAGAAGAGAACCCTAATTCTTTCGGAAACCGTCTTTTCCGCACTGATTTTCTCTTACAGATAACCCTAAGCGTATCCCAGGCCCCTTTCACTGAACCGCCACCATCAGCATCGACGTCTGTCATTCCTCCCGCTAATCCTGAAGCTCGTTCTGGAAGCTGCCCTCATGTCAGAGTCGGATCAGTACTCTAACTGTCACTCAATCTGCAGCATACTCCTTACCTTACAACTAATGCTGACCCTATCCCTGGTACCGGGATCTGACACTTCACCTTCATCATTGTTGTGACCCTCACATCACCTTAAACTTAAACTTATTCTTCCACCCACCCTCACATCAGAGGCGGATCCGAATTCTAACTGCAACCCTACTTCACCCGTACTCCTTATCAAACCCATAACCCTACCCTAGATCTGAACCTTGAATCAGATTATTCACCTTCATCGTTGCTACCCACTATGACACCCTTAATGGTGTGACTCGATCTCACACTCGCCCTCAATTTAGAATTGCACCCTAATTCTGTCCATAACCATATTATCTGCATAAACCTGCATAGACCTTTCCTTACAAAAAACTCTAACCCTAGAACACGTTCCTTTACCTGCATGCTCACCACCAGCATTGATGTCACCGATGCCATACCTTAATGATGAAGTCCAAACTGGCCTTCACCCACACGTCAGAGTAGGATCCTCTATCTAAACATAACCACATCCACGGCATAAACTAAAACAATTCCCTATCCCTAACCCTAGCACATACCTGTGGCCTGACCATCCATAATCTCCATGGATGTGACCCTTGCCTCATTGTAAGCCTGCGACTGAATTGGACAGTTGCCCTAACCTTGCAGAAGGACCCTCAGTCTAAACGTACCAATACCCTGCCCCTACGGCTTTCCAAAATCCTAACCCTAACCCTAGCACTGGTTCGTGGTCCTGACACCTCACCTTGACCATTGACGTCAACCATGCCTAACCATAAACCTGATCCACCATCTTGCACTCCCTTTCTCATCAGAACTAGAAGCCAACTCTATCCATAAAGCCAATGTCTCTGCATACCAGAGAGAACAAAAAATTTTAACTCTAAAACTGGTGCCTGGACCTATACACAAAGCGTCATTATCACAAACACCCAGGGATCTCCTCAACACGGAAACGCAAATTCACACTCGCACTCACATCAGAGGTAGACCCTAACCCTAATAATTAACTTATCCTTTCTGCACAACAGCCCTAACCTCTATATTCAAAGCCTAGCCATGACTCTTGGACCTGCCCCTTCACCATAACCGTTGGCATCACCTGCGCTTCATCGTAATCCTAATCTTCAATCCCGAACGTGCCCTCCCATCGGAGAGAAACTCGAAATTTTTCCATAAACCTATCCTTCTTCTACACCTTACAGAGCACAATAAACTTACTCTAGCCCTCGGCATTTTACCTGATCCAAAACCAACAGCCTCAATGTCTGTCTTGCCGCACCATAAGCCTGAAGCTCAAGGTGGCCCTCGCCCTCACTTCAGGGTCAGATGCAAACTCTAAATGTTACTCCACATTCCTGTAAATCTTACTGAACACCTAACCCTAACCCTAGCGCGAAGCCTTGGACTAGATTCTTCACCTACAACATTGATGTCAACTAAGACACATCTTAACTCGGAGCCTGAATTTCACATTCTCAATCACAACAGAAGAGAACCCTTATTCTCTCGGTAACCATCTCTGCCGCAGATATTTTCACTCACAGATAGCCCTAACCATCTCCCAGGACCCTTTCACTGAACCGCTACCATCAGCATCGACGTCTGTCATTCGTTCCCACAACCCTAAAGCTCGTTCTGGCCACTGCCCTCTTGTCAGAGTCGGATCAGAACGCTAAATGTCACTCAATTTTCCGCAGACTCCTTACGTTACAACTAATGCCAACCCTATCCCTGGTGCCAGGATCTGACACTTCACCTTCATCATTGATGTCACACTCACTTCACCTTAAACCTTAAACTTATTCTTGCACAAAACCTCACATCAGAGGTGGATCCGAATTCTAACGGCCACCCTATCTCACCCGTACACCTTATCGAACACATAACCCTAACCCTAGATCTGACCCTTGAACCAGAATCTTCACCTTCACCGTTGCTATCAACTATGACTCCCTTAATCCTCTGACTCGACCTCACACTCACACTCAATTCAGAATTTTTCGCAAATTCTGTCCATAACCATATTTTCTGCATAGACCTTTCCTTATAGAAAACCCTAACCCTAGCCCCGGATCCTTAACCTGAATGCTCACCGTCAGCATTGGTGTCACCGATGCCACATCTTGATGATGAAGTCCAAGCTGGCCTTCACCCACACGTCAGAGTAGGATGCTTAATCTAAACATAACCACATCCACCGCATAAACTTTAGACAATTGCCTAACCCTAACCCTAGCACATTCCTGTGACCTGAGCCTCCAAAATCATCATGGACGTCACCCTTGCCTCACTGCGACTCAATTGGACAGTTGCCCTAAACTTGGAGAAGGACCCTCAGTCTAAACGTACCAATTGCCTGCCCCTACAGCTTTCCAAAAACCTAACCCTAACACTAACCCTGGCTCGGGGTCCTGACACCTCACCTTGACCATTGACGTCATCCGTGCCTCACCATAAACCTGATCCACCATCTTGCGCACCCTGTCACATCAGACTCAGAAGCTAACTCTACCGTAAAGAGAATGTTTCTGTATACCAGAGAGAACACAGAATTTTAACCCTGAAACTGATGCCTGGACCTGTATACAGAGTGAAAGCATCGGAGACACCCAGGGATCTCCCAACACGGCAACACAATTTCACAGTTACAGTCACATCAGAGCTAGACCTTTAGTCTTATAATTAACTTATTCTTTCTGTACTAGAGCCCGAACCAGTAATTCTAATCCTAGCCATGACTCTTGGACATGCCCCTTAATCGTAACCATTGGCATCACTCACGCTTCATCGTAATCCTTTACCTCAATCCCGCACTTGCCCTCCCATCAGAGAGAAACCTGAAGCCTTTCCATAACCCTATCCTTCCTGTACACCTTACAGAACAAAACTAAACTTACTCTAGCCCTTGGGACTATACCTGAACCGACACCGTCAGCTTCAACGTCTGTCATGCCGCACCATAAGCCTGAATCTCAAGGTCGCCGTCACCCGCACGTCAGGGAGAGATGCGAACTCTAAATGTAACTGCATAATCCTGTCAATCTTACTGAACACCTTACCCTAAACCTAGTGCCAAGCCCTGGACTAGATTTTTCACCCGCAGCAATGATGTCAACTACGACACATCTTAATTCGGAGCTTGAATCTCACACTCGCACTGACATCAGAAGAGAACCCTAATTCTTTCGGAAACCGTCTTTTCCGCACTGATTTTCTCTTACAGATAACCCTAAGCGTATCCCAGGCCCCTTTCACTGAACCGCCACCATCAGCATCGACGTCTGTCATTCCTCCCCATAATCCTGAAGCTCGTTCTGGACGCTGCCCTCATGTCAGAGTCGGATCAGTACTCTAACTGTCACTCAATCTGCAGCATACTCCTTACCTTACAACTAATGCTGACCCTATCCCTGGTACCGGGATCTGACACTTCACCTTCATCATTGTTGTGACCCTCACTTCACCTTAAACTTAAACTTATTCTTGCACCCACCCTCACATCAGAGGCGGATCCGAATTCTAACTGCAACCCTACTTCACCCGTACTCCTTATCAAACCCATAACCCTACCCTAGATCTGAACGTTGAATCAGATTATTCACCTTCATTGTTGCTACCCACTATGACACCCTTAATGGTGTGACTCGATCTCACACTCGCCCTCAATTTAGAATTGCACCCTAATTCTGTCCATAACCATATTATCTGCATAAACCTGCATAGACCTTTCCTTACAGAAAACTCTAACCCTAGAACAGGTTCCTTTACCTGCATGCTCACCACCAGCATTGATGTCACCGATGCCATACCTTAATGATGAAGTGCGAACTGGCCTTCACCCACACGTCAGAGTAGGATCCTCTATCTAAACATAACCACATCCACGGCATAAACTAAAACAATTCCCTATCCCTAACCCTAGCACATACCTGTGTCCTGACCATCCATAATCTCCATGGATGTGACCCTTGCCTCATTGTAAGCCTTCGACTGAATTGGACAGTTGCCCTAACCTTGTAGAAGGTCCCTCAGTCTAAACGTACCAATACCCTGCCCCTACGGCTTTCCAAAATCCTAACCCTAACCCTAGCCCTGGCTCGTGGTCCTGACACCTCACCTTGACCATTGACGTCAACCATGCCTCACCATAAACCTGATCCACCATCTTGCACTCCCTTTCTCATCAGAACTAGAAGCCAACTCTATCCATAAAGCCACTGTCTCTGCATACCAGAGAGAACAAAAAATTTTAACTCTAAAACTGGTGCCTGGACCTATACACAAAGCGTCATTATCACAAACAGACAGGGATCTCCTCAACACGGAAACGCAAATTCACACTCGCACTCACATCAGAGGTAGACCCTAACCCTAATAATTAACTTATCCTTTCTGCACAACAGCCCTAACCTCTATATTCAAAGCCTAGCCATGACTCTTGGACCTGCCCCTTCACCATAACCGTTGGCATCACCTGCGCTTCATCGTAATCCTAATCTTCAATCCCGAACGTGCCCTCCCATCGGAGAGAAACTCGAAATTTTTCCATTAACCTATCCTTCTTCTACACCTTACAGAGCACAATAAACTTACTCTAGCCCTCGGCATTTTACCTGATCCAAAACCAACAGCCTCGATGTCTGTCTTGCCGCACCATAAGCCTGAAGCTCAAGGTGGCCCTCGCCCTCACTTCAGGGTCAGATGCAAACTCTAAATGTTACTCCACATTCCTGTAAATCTTACTGAACACCTAACCCTAACCCTAGCGCGAAGCCTTGGACTAGAATCTTCACCTACAACATTGATGTCAACTAAGACACATCTTAACTCGGAGCCTGAATTTCACATTCTCAATCACAACAGAAGAGAACCCTTATTCTCTCGGTAACCATCTCTTCCGCAGAGATTTTCTCTCACAGATAGCCCTAACCCTCTCCTAGGACCCTTTCACTGAACCGCTACCATCAGCATCGACGTCTGTCATTCGTGCCCACAACCCTGAAGCTCGTTCTGGCCACTGCCCTCTTGTCAGAGTCGGATCAGAACGCTAAATGTCACTCAATTTTCCGCAGACTCCTTACGTTACAACTAATGCCAACCCTATCCCTGGTGCCAGGATCTGACACTTCACCTTCATCATTGATGTCACACTCACTTCACCTTAAACCTTAAACTTATTCTTGCACAAAACCTCACATCAGAGGTGGATCCGAATTCTAACGGCAACCCTATCTCACCCGTACTCCTTATCGAACACATAACCCTAACCCTAGATCTGACCCTTGAACCAGAATCTTCACCTTCACCGTTGCTATCAACTATGACTCCCTTAATCCTCTGACTCGACCTCACACTCACACTCAATTCAGAATTTTTCGCAAATTCTGTCCATAACCATATTTTCTGCATAGACCTTTCCTTATAGAAAACCCTAACCCTAGCCCCGGATCCTTAACCTGAATTCTCACCGTCAGCATTGGTGTCACCGATGCCACATCTTGATGATGAAGTCCAAGCTGGCCTTCACCCACACGTCAGAGTAGGATGCTTAATCTAAACATAACCACATCCACCGCATAAACTTTAGACAATTGCCTAACCCTAACCCTAGCACATTCCTGTGACCTGAGCCTCCAAAATCATCATGGACGTCACCCTTGCCTCACTGCGACTCAATTGGACAGTTGCCCTAAACTTGGAGAAGGACCCTCAGTCTAAACGTACCAATTGCCTGCCCCTACAGCTTTCCAAAAACCTAACCCTAACACTAACCCTGGCTCGGGGTCCTGACACCTCACCTTGACCATTGACGTCATCCGTGCCTCACCATAAACCTGATCCACCATCTTGCGCACCCTGTCACATCAGACTCAGAAGCTAACTCTACCGTAAAGAGAATGTTTCTGTATACCAGAGAGAACACAGAATTTTAACCCTGAAACTGATGCCTGGACCTGTATACAGAGTGAAAGCATCGGAGACACCCAGGGATCTCCCAACACGGCAACACAATTTCACAGTTACAGTCACATCAGAGCTAGACCTTTAGTCTTATAATTAACTTATTCTTTCTGTACTAGAGCCCGAACCAGTAATTCTAACCCTAGCCATGACTCTTGGACATGCCCCTTAATCGTAACCATTGGCATCACTCACGCTTCATCGTAATCCTTTACCTCAATCCCGCACTTGCCCTCCCATCAGAGAGAAACCTGAAGCCTTTCCATAACCCTATCCTTCCTGTACACCTTACAGAACAAAACTAAACTTACTCTAGCCCTTGGGACTATACCTGAACCGACACCGTCAGCTTCAACGTCTGTCATGCCGCACCATAAGCCTGAATCTCAAGGTCGCCGTCACCCGCACGTCAGGGAGAGATGCGAACTCTAAATGTAACTGCATAATCCTGTCAATCTTACTGAACACCTAACCCTAACCCTAGTGCCAAGCCCTGGACTAGATTTTTCACCCGCAGCAATGATGTCAACTACGACACATCTTAATTCGGAGCTTGAATCTCACACTCGCACTGACATCAGAAGAGAACCCTAATTCTTTCGGAAACCGTCTTTTCCGCACTGATTTTCTCTTACAGATAACCCTAAGCGTATCCCAGGCCCCTTTCACTGAACCGCCACCATCAGCATCGACGTCTGTCATTCCTCCCCATAATCCTGAAGCTCGTTCTGGACGCTGCCCTCATGTCAGAGTCGGATCAGTACTCTAACTGTCACTCAATCTGCAGCATACTCCTTACCTTACAACTAATGCTGACCCTATCCCTGGTACCGGGATCTGACACTTCACCTTCATCATTGTTGTGACCCTCACTTCACCTTAAACTTAAACTTATTCTTGCACCCACCCTCACATCAGAGGCGGATCCGAATTCTAACTGCAACCCTACTTCACCCGTACTCCTTATCAAACCCATAACCCTACCCTAGATCTGAACGTTGAATCAGATTATTCACCTTCATTGTTGCTACCCACTATGACACCCTTAATGGTGTGACTCGATCTCACACTCGCCCTCAATTTAGAATTGCACCCTAATTCTGTCCATAACCATATTATCTGCATAAACCTGCATAGACCTTTCCTTACAGAAAACTCTAACCCTAGAACAGGTTCCTTTACCTGCATGCTCACCACCAGCATTGATGTCACCGATGCCATACCTTAATGATGAAGTCCGAACTGGCCTTCACCCACACGTCAGAGTAGGATCCTCTATCTAAACATAACCACATCCACGGCATAAACTAAAACAATTCCCTATCCCTAACCCTAGCACATACCTGTGGCCTGACCATCCATAATCTCCATGGATGTGACCCTTGCCTCATTGTAAGCCTTCGACTGAATTGGACAGTTGCCCTAACCTTGTAGAAGGTCCCTCAGTCTAAACGTACCAATACCCTGCCCCTACGGCTTTCCAAAATCCTAACCCTAACCCTAGCCCTGGCTCGTGGTCCTGACACCTCACCTTGACCATTGACGTCAACCATGCCTCACCATAAACCTGATCCACCATCTTGCACTCCCTTTCTCATCAGAACTAGAAGCCAACTCTATCCATAAAGCCACTGTCTCTGCATACCAGAGAGAACAAAAAATTTTAACTCTAAAACTGGTGCCTGGACCTATACACAAAGCGTCATTATCACAAACAGACAGGGATCTCCTCAACACGGAAACGCAAATTCACACTCGCACTCACATCAGAGGTAGACCCTAACCCTAATAATTAACTTATCCTTTCTGCACAACAGCCCTAACCTCTATATTCAAAGCCTAGCCATGACTCTTGGACCTGCCCCTTCACCATAACCGTTGGCATCACCTGCGCTTCATCGTAATCCTAATCTTCAATCCCGAACGTGCCCTCCCATCGGAGAGAAACTCGAAATTTTTCCATTAACCTATCCTTCTTCTACACCTTACAGAGCACAATAAACTTACTCTAGCCCTCGGCATTTTACCTGATCCAAAACCAACAGCCTCGATGTCTGTCTTGCCGCACCATAAGCCTGAAGCTCAAGGTGGCCCTCGCCCTCACTTCAGGGTCAGATGCAAACTCTAAATGTTACTCCACATTCCTGTAAATCTTACTGAACACCTAACCCTAACCCTAGCGCGAAGCCTTGGACTAGATTCTTCACCTACAACATTGATGTCAACTAAGACACATCTTAACTCGGAGCCTGAATTTCACATTCTCAATCACAACAGAAGAGAACCCTTATTCTCTCGGTAACCATCTCTTCCGCAGAGATTTTCTCTCACAGATAGCCCTAACCCTCTCCCAGGACCCTTTCACTGAACCGCTACCATCAGCATCGACGTCTGTCATTCGTGCCCACAACCCTGAAGCTCGTTCTGGCCACTGCCCTCTTGTCAGAGTCGGATCAGAACGCTAAATGTCACTCAATTTTCCGCAGACTCCTTACCTTACAACTAATGCCAACCCTATCCCTGGTGCCAGGATCTGACACTTCACCTTCATCATTGATGTCACACTCACTTCACCTTAAACCTTAAACTTATTCTTGCACAAAACCTCACATCAGAGGTGGATCCGAATTCTAACGGCAACCCTATCTCACCCGTACTCCTTATCGAACACATAACCCTAACCCTAGATCTGACCCTTGAACCAGAATCTTCACCTTCACCGTTGCTATCAACTATGACTCCCTTAATCCTCTGACTCGACCTCACACTCACACTCAATTCAGAATTTTTCGCAAATTCTGTCCATAACCATATTTTCTGCATAGACCTTTCCTTATAGAAAACCCTATCCCTAGCCCCGGATCCTTAACCTGAATGCTCACCGTCAGCATTGGTGTCACCGATGCCACATCTTGATGATGAAGTCCAAGCTGGCCTTCACCCACACGTCAGAGTAGGATGCTTAATCTAAACATAACCACATCCACCGCATAAACTTTAGACAATTGCCTAACCCTAACCCTAGCACATTCCTGTGACCTGAGCCTCCAAAATCATCATGGACGTCACCCTTGCCTCACTGCGACTCAATTGGACAGCTGCCCTAAACTTGGAGAAGGACCCTCAGTCTAAACGTACCAATTGCCTGCCCCTACAGCTTTCCAAAAACCTAACCCTAACACTACCCCTGGCTCGGGGTCCTGACACCTCACCTTGACCATTGACGTCATCCGTGCCTCACCATAAACCTGATCCACCATCTTGCGCACCCTGTCACATCAGACTCAGAAGCTAACTCTATCCGTAAAGAGAATGTTTCTGTATACCAGAGAGAACACAGAATTTTAACCCTGAAACTGATGCCTGGACCTGTATACAGAGTGAAAGCATCGGAGACACCCAGGGATCTCCCAACACGGCAACACAATTTCACAGTTACAGTCACATCAGAGCTAGACCTTTAGTCTTATAATTAACTTATTCTTTCTGTACTAGAGCCCGAACCAGTAATTCTAACCCTAGCCATGACTCTTGGACATGCCCCTTAATCGTAACCATTGGCATCACTCACGCTTCATCGTAATCCTTTACCTCAATCCCGCACTTGCCCTCCCATCAGAGAGAAACCTGAAGCCTTTCCATAACCCTATCCTTCCTGTACACCTTACAGAACAAAACTAAACTTACTCTAGCCCTTGGGACTATACCTGAACCGAGACCGTCAGCTTCAACGTCTGTCATGCCGCACCATAAGCCTGAATCTCAAGGTCGCCGTCACCCGCACGTCAGGGAGAGATGCGAACTCTAAATGTAACTGCATAATCCTGTCAATCTTACTGAACACCTAACCCTAACCCTAGTGCCAAGCCCTGGACTAGATTTTTCACCCGCAGCAATGATGTCAACTACGACACATCTTAATTCGGAGCTTGAATCTCACACTCGCACTGACATCAGAAGAGAACCCTAATTCTTTCGGAAACCGTCTTTTCCGCACTGATTTTCTCTTACAGATAACCCTAAGCGTATCCCAGGCCCCTTTCACTGAACCGCCACCATCAGCATCGACGTCTGTCATTCCTCCCCATAATCCTGAAGCTCGTTCTGGACGCTGCCCTCATGTCAGAGTCGGATCAGTACTCTAACTGTCACTCAATCTGCAGCATACTCCTTACCTTACAACTAATGCTGACCCTATCCCTGGTACCGGGATCTGACACTTCACCTTCATCATTGTTGTGACCCTCACTTCACCTTAAACTTAAACTTATTCTTGCACCCACCCTCACATCAGAGGCGGATCCGAATTCTAACTGCAACCCTACTTCACCCGTACTCCTTATCAAACCCATAACCCTACCCTAGATCTGAACGTTGAATCAGATTATTCACCTTCATTGTTGCTACCCACTATGACACCCTTAATGGTGTGACTCGATCTCACACTCGCCCTCAATTTAGAATTGCACCCTAATTCTGTCCATAACCATATTATCTGCATAAACCTGCATAGACCTTTCCTTACAGAAAACTCTAACCCTAGAACAGGTTCCTTTACCTGCATGCTCACCACCAGCATTGATGTCACCGATGCCATACCTTAATGATGAAGTCCGAACTGGCCTTCACCCACACGTCAGAGTAGGATCCTCTATCTAAACATAACCACATCCACGGCATAAACTAAAACATTTCCCTATCCCTAACCCTAGCACATACCTGTGGCCTGACCATCCATAATCTCCATGGATGTGACCCTTGCCTCATTGTAAGCCTTCGACTGAATTGGACAGTTGCCCTAACCTTGTAGAAGGTCCCTCAGTCTAAACGTACCAATACCCTGCCCCTACGGCTTTCCAAAATCCTAACCCTAACCCTAGCCCTGGCTCGTGGTCCTGACAAATCACCTTGACCATTGACGTCAACCATGCCTCACCATAAACCTGATCCACCATCTTGCACTCCCTTTCTCATCAGAACTAGAAGCCAACTCTATCCATAAAGCCACTGTCTCTGCATACCAGAGAGAACAAAAAATTTTAACTCTAAAACTGGTGCCTGGACCTATACACAAAGCGTCATTATCACAAACAGACAGGGATCTCCTCAACACGGAAACGCAAATTCACACTCGCACTCACATCAGAGGTAGACCCTAACCCTAATAATTAACTTATCCTTTCTGCACAACAGCCCTAACCTCTATATTCAAAGCCTAGCCATGACTCTTGGACCTGCCCCTTCACCATAACCGTTGGCATCACCTGCGCTTCATCGTAATCCTAATCTTCAATCCCGAACGTGCCCTCCCATCGGAGAGAAACTCGAAATTTTTCCATTAACCTATCCTTCTTCTACACCTTACAGAGCACAATAAACTTACTCTAGCCCTCGGCATTTTACCTGATCCAAAACCAACAGCCTCGATGTCTGTCTTGCCGCACCATAAGCCTGAAGCTCAAGGTGGCCCTCGCCCTCACTTCAGGGTCAGATGCAAACTCTAAATGTTACTCCACATTCCTGTAAATCTTACTGAACACCTAACCCTAACCCTAGCGCGAAGCCTTGGACTAGATTCTTCACCTACAACATTGATGTCAACTAAGACACATCTTAACTCGGAGCCTGAATTTCACATTCTCAATCACAACAGAAGAGAACCCTTATTCTCTCGGTAACCATCTCTTCCGCAGAGATTTTCTCTCACAGATAGCCCTAACCCTCTCCCAGGACCCTTTCACTGAACCGCTACCATCAGCATCGACGTCTGTCATTCGTGCCCACAACCCTGAAGCTCGTTCTGGCCACTGCCCTCTTGTCAGAGTCGGATCAGAACGCTAAATGTCACTCAATTTTCCGCAGACTCCTTACGTTACAACTAATGCCAACCCTATCCCTGGTGCCAGGATCTGACACTTCACCTTCATCATTGATGTCACACTCACTTCACCTTAAACCTTAAACTTATTCTTGCACAAAACCTCACATCAGAGGTGGATCCGAATTCTAACGGCAACCCTATCTCACCCGTACTCCTTATCGAACACATAACCCTAACCCTAGATCTGACCCTTGAACCAGAATCTTCACCTTCACCGTTGCTATCAACTATGACTCCCTTAATCCTCTGACTCGACCTCACACTCACACTCAATTCAGAATTTTTCGCAAATTCTGTCCATAACCATATTTTCTGCATAGACCTTTCCTTACAGAAAACCCTAACCCTAGCCCCGGATCCTTAACCTGAATGCTCACCGTCAGCATTGGTGTCACCGATGCCACATCTTGATGATGAAGTCCAAGCTGGCCTTCACCCACACGTCAGAGTAGGATGCTTAATCTAAACATAACCACATCCACCGCATAAACTTTAGACAATTGCCTAACCCTAACCCTAGCACATTCCTGTGACCTGAGCCTCCAAAATCATCATGGACGTCACACTTGCCTCACTGCGACTCAGTTGGACAGATGCCCTAAACTTGGAGAAGGACCCTCAGTCTAAACGTACCAATTGCCTGCCCCGACAGCTTTCCAAAAACCTAACCCTAACACTATCCCTGGCTCGGGCTCCTGAGACCTCACCTTGACCATTGACGTCATCCATGCCTCACCATAAACCTGATCCACCATCTTGCGCACCCTGTCACATCAGACTCAGAAGCTAACTCTATCCGTAAAGAGAATGTTTCTGTATACCAGAGAGAACACAGAATTTTAACCCTGAAACTGATGCCTGGACCTGTATACAGAGTGTCAGCATCGGAGACACCCAGGGATCTCCCAACACGGCAACACAATTTCACAGTCACAGTCACATCAGAGCTAGACCTTAAGTCTTATAATTAACTTATTCTTTCTGTACTAGAGCCCGAACCAGTAATTCTAACCCTAGCCATGACTCTTGGACATGCCCCTTAATCGTAACCATTGGCATCACTCACGCTTCATCGTAATCCTTTACCTCAATCCCGCACTTGCCCTCCCATCAGAGAGAAACCTGAAGCCTTTCCATAACCCTATCCTTCCTGTACACCTTACAGAACAAAACTAAACTTACTCTAGCCCTTGGGACTATACCTGAACCGACACCGTCAGCTTCAACGTCTGTCATGCCGCACCATAAGCCTGAATCTCAAGGTCGCCGTCACCCGCACGTCAGGGACAGATGCGAACTCTAAATGTAACTGCATAATCCTGTCAATCTTACTGAACACCTAACCCTAACCCCAGTGCCAAGCCCTGGACTAGATTTTTCACCCGCAGCAATGATGTCAACTACGACACATCTTAATTCGGAGCTTGAATCTCACACTCGCACTGACATCAGAAGAGAACCCTAATTCTTTCGGAAACCGTCTTTTCCGCACTCATTTTCTCTTACAGATAACCCAAAGCGTATCCCAGGCCCCTTTCACTGAACCGCCACCATCAGCATCGACGTCTGTCATTCCTCCCCATAATCCTGAAGCTCGTTCTGGACGCTGCCCTCATGTCAGAGTCGGATCAGTACTCTAACTGTCACTCAATCTGCAGCATACTCCTTACCTTACAACTAATGCTGACCCTATCCCTGGTACCGGGATCTGACACTTCACCTTCATCATTGTTGTGACCCTCACTTCACCTTAATCTTAAACTTATTCTTGCACTCACCCTCACATCAGAGGCGGATCCGAATTTTAACTGCAACCCTACTTCACCCGTACTCCTTATCAAACCCATAACCCTACCCTAGATCTGAACCTTGAATCAGATTATTCACCTTCATCGTTGCTACCCACTATGACACCCTTAATGGTGTGACTCGATCTCACACTCGCCCTCAATTTAGAATTGCACCCAAATTCTGTCCATAACCATATTATCTGCATAAACCTGCATAGACCCTTCCTTACAGAATACTCTAACCCTAGAACAGGTTCCTTTAACTGCATGCTCACCACCAGCATTGATGTCACCGATGCCATACCTTAATGATGAAGTCCAAACTGGCCTTCACCCACACGTCAGAGTAGGATCCTCTATCTAAACATAACCACATCCACGGCATAAACTAAAACAATTCCCTATCCCTAACCCTAGCACATACCTGTGGCCTGACCATCCATAATCTCCATGGATGTGACCCTTGCCTCATTGTAAGCCTGCGACTGAATTGGACAGTTGCCCTAACCTTGCAGAAGGACCCTCAGTCTAAACGTACCAATACCCTGCCCCTACGGCTTTCCAAAATCCTAACCCTAACCCTAGCCCTGGCTCGTGGTCCTGACACCTCACCTTGACCATTGACGTCAACCATGCCTCACCATAAACCTGATCCACCATCTTGCACTCACTTTCTCATCAGAACTAGAAGCCAACTCTATCCATAAAGCCACTGTCTCTGCATACCAGAGAGAACAAAAAATTTTAACTCTAAAACTGGTGCCTGGACCTATACACAAAGCGTCATTATCACAAACATACAGGGATCTCCTCAACACGGAAACGCAAATTCACACTCGCACTCACATCAGAGGTAGACCCTAACCCTAATAATTAACTTATCCTTTCTGCACAACAGCCCTAACCTCTATATTCAAAGCCTAGCCATGACTCTTCGACCTGCCCCTTCACCATAACCGTTGGCATCACCTGCGCTTCATCGTAATCCTAATCTTCAATCCCGAACGTGCCCTCCCATCGGAGAGAAACTCGAAATTTTTCCATTAACCTATCCTTCTTCTACACCTTACAGAGCAGAATAAACTTACTCTAGCCCTCGGCATTTTACCTGATCCAAAACCAACAGCCTCGATGTCTGTCTTGCCGCACCATAAGCCTGAAGCTCAAGGTGGCCCTCGCCCTCACTTCAGGGTCAGATGCAAACTCTAAATGTTACTCCACATTCCTGTAAATCTTACTGAACACCTAACCCTAACCCTAGCGCGAAGCCTTGGACTAGATTCTTCACCTACAACATTGATGTCAACTAAGACACATCTTAACTCGGAGCCTGAATTTCACATTCTCAATCACAACAGAAGAGAACCCTTATTCTCTCGGTAACCATCTCTTCCGCAGAGATTTTCTCTCACAGATAGCCCTAACCCTCTCCCAGGACCCTTTCACTGAACCGCTACCATCAGCATCGACGTCTGTCATTCGTGCCCACAACCCTGAAGCTCGTTCTGGCCACTGCCCTCTTGTCAGAGTCGGATCAGAACGCTAAATGTCACTCAATTTTCCGCAGACTCCTTACGTTACAACTAATGCCAACCCTATCCCTGGTGCCAGGATCTGACACTTCACCTTCATCATTGATGTCACACTCACTTCACCTTAAACCTTAAACTTATTCTTGCACAAAACCTCACATCAGAGGTGGATCCGAATTCTAACGGCAACCCTATCTCACCCGTACTCCTTATCGAACACATAACCCTAACCCTAGATCTGACCCTTGAACCAGAATCTTCACCTTCACCGTTGCTATCAACTATGACTCCCTTAATCCTCTGACTCGACCTCACACTCACACTCAATTCAGAATTTTTCGCAAATTCTGTCCATAACCATATTTTCTGCATAGACCTTTCCTTATAGAAAACCCTAACTCTAGCCCCGGATCCTTAACCTGAATGCTCACCGTCAGCATTGGTGTCACCGATGCCACATCTTGATGATGAAGTCCAAGCTGGCCTTCACCCACACGTCAGAGTAGGATGCTTAATCTAAACATAACCACATCCACCGCATAAACTTTAGACAATTGCCTAACCCTAACCCTAGCACATTCCTGTGACCTGAGCCTCCAAAATCATCATGGACGTCACCCTTGCCTCACTGCGACTCAATTGGACAGTTGCCCTAAACTTGGAGAAGGACCCTCAGTCTAAACGTACCAATTGCCTGCCCCTACAGCTTTCCAAAAACCTAACCCTAACACTACCCCTGGCTCGGGGTCCTGAAACCTCACCTTGACCATTGACGTCATCCGTGCCTCACCATAAACCTGATCCACCATCTTGCGCACCCTGTCACATCAGACTCAGAAGCTAACTCTAACCGTAAAGAGAATGTTTCTGTATACCAGAGAGAACACAGAATTTTAACCCTGAAACTGATGCCTGGACCTGTATACAGAGTGTCAGCATCGGAGACACCCAGGGATCTGCCAACACGGCAACACAATTTCACAGTCACAGTCACATCAGAGCTAGACCTTAAGTCTTATAATTAACTTATTCTTTCTGTACTAGAGCCCGAACCAGTAATTCTAACCCTAGCCATGACTCTTGGACATGCCCCTTAATCGTAACCATTGGCATCACTCACGCTTCATCGTAACCCTTTACCTCAATCCCGCACTTGCCCTCCCATCAGAGAGAAACCTGAAGGCTTTCCATAACCCTATCCTTCCTGTACACCTTACAGAACAAAACTAAACTTACTCTAGCCCTTGGGACTATACCTGAACCGACACCGTCAGCTTCAACGTCTGTCATGCCGCACCATAAGCCTGAATCTCAAGGTCGCCGTCACCCGCACGTCAGGGACAGATGCGAACTCTAAATGTAACTGCATAATCCTGTCAATCTTACTGAACACCTAACCCTAACACTAGTGCCAAGCCCTGGACTAGATTTTTCACCCGCAGCAATGATGTCAACTACGACACATCTTAATTCGGAGCTTGAATCTCACACTCGCACTGACATCAGAAGAGAACCCTAATTCTTTCGGAAACCGTCTTTTCCGCACTGATTTTCTCTTACAGATAACCCTAAGCGTATCCCAGGCCCCTTTCACTGAACCGCCACCATCAGTATCGACGTCTGTCATTCCTCCCCATAATCCTGAAGCTCGCTTTGGACGCTGCCCTCATGTCAGAGTCGAATCAGTACTCTAACTGTCACTCAATCTGCAGCATACTCCTTACCTTACAACTAATGCTGACCCTATCCCTGGTACCGGGATCTGACACTTCACCTTCATCATTGTTGTGACCCTCACTTCACCTTAAACTTAAACTTATTCTTGCACCCACCCTCACATCAGAGGCGGATCCGAATTCTAACTGCAACCCTACTTCACCCGTACTCCTTATCAAACCCATAACCCTACCCTAGATCTGAACCTTGAATCAGATTATTCACCTTCATCGTTGCTACCCACTATGACACCCTTAATGGTGTGACTCGATCTCACACTCGCCCTCAATTTAGAATTGCACCCTAATTCTGTCCATAACCATATTATCTGCATAAACCTGCATAGACCTTTCCTTACAGAAAACTCTAACCCTAGAACAGGTTCCTTTACCTGCATGCTCACCACCAGCATTGATGTCACCGATGCCATACCTTAATGATGAAGTCCAAACTGGCCTTCACCCACACGTCAGAGTAGGATCCTCTATCTAAACATAACCACATCCACGGCATAAACTAAAACAATTCCCTATCCCTAACCCTAGCACATACCTGTGGCCTGACCATCCATAATCTCCATGGATGTGACCCTTGCCTCATTGTAAGCCTGCGACTGAATTGGACAGTTGCCCTAACCTTGCAGAAGGACCCTCAGTCTAAACGTACCAATACCCTGCCCCTACGGCTTTCCAAAATCCTAACCCTAACCCTAGCCCTGGCTCGTGGTCCTGACACCTCACCTTGACCATTGACGTCAACAATGCCTCACCATAAACCTGATCCACCATCTTGCACTCCCTTTCTCATCAGAACTAGAAGCCAACTCTATCCATAAAGCCACTGTCTCTGCATACCAGAGAGAACAAAAAATTTTAACTCTAAAACTGGTGCCTGGACCTATACACAAAGCGTCATTATCACAAACACCCAGGGATCTCCTCAACACGGAAACGCAAATTCACACTCGCACTCACATCAGAGGTAGACCCTAACCCTAATAATTAACTTATCCTTTCTGCACAACAGCCCTAACCTCTATATTCAAAGCCTAGCCATGACTCTTGGACCTGCCCCTTCACCATAACCATTGGCATCACCTGCGCTTCATCGTAATCCTAATCTTCAATCCCGAACGTGCCCTCCCATCGGAGAGAAACTCGAAATTTTTCCATAAACCTATCCTTCTTCTACACCTTACAGAACACAATAAACTTACTCTAGCATTCGGCATTTTACCTGATCCAAAACCAACAGCCTCAATGTCTGTCTTGCCGCACCATAAGCCTGAAGCTCAAGGTGGCCCTCGCCCTCACTTCAGGGTCAGATGCAAACTCTAAATGTTACTCCACATTCCTGTAAATCTTACTGAACACCTAACCCTAACCCTAGCGCGAAGCCTTGGACTAGATTCTTCACCTACAACATTGATGTCAACTAAGACACATCTTAACTCGGAGCCTGAATTTCACATTCTCAATCACAACAGAAGAGAACCCTTATTCTCTCGGTAACCGTCTCTTCTGCAGAGATTTTCTCTCACAGATAGCCCTAACCCTCTCCCAGGACCCTTTCACTGAACCGCTACCATCAGCATCGACGTCTGTCATTCGTGCCCACAACCCTGAAGCTCGTTCTGGCCACTGCCCTCTTGTCAGAGTCGGATCAGAACGCTAAATGTCACTCAATTTTCCGCAGACTCCTTACGTTACAACTAATGCCAACCCTATCCCTGGTGCCAGGATCTGACACTTCACCTTCATCATTGATGTCACACTCACTTCACCTTAAACCTTAAACTTATTCTTGCACAAAACCTCACATCAGAGGTGGATCCGAATTCTAACGGCAACCCTATCTCACCCGTACTCCTTATCGAACACATAACCCTAACCCTAGATCTGACCCTTGAACCAGAATCTTCACCTTCACCGTTGCTATCAACTATGACTCCCTTAATCCTCTGACTCGACCTCACACTCACACTCAATTCAGAATTTTTCGCAAATTCTGTCCATAACCATATTTTCTGCATAGACCTTTCCTTACAGAAAACCCTAACCCTAGCCCCGGATCCTTAACCTGAATGCTCACCGTCAGCATTGGTGTCACCGATGCCACATCTTGATGATGAAGTCCAAGCTGGCCTTCACCCACACGTCAGAGTAGGATGCTTAATCTAAACATAACCACATCCACCGCATAAACTTTAGACAATTGCCTAACCCTAACCCTAGCACATTCCTGTGACCTGAGACTCCAAAATCAACATGGACGTCACCCTTGCCTCACTGCGACTCAATTGGACAGTTGCCCTAAACTTGGAGAAGGACCCTCAGTCTAAACGTACCAATTGCCTGCCCCTACAGCTTTCCAAAAACCTAACCCTAACACTACCCCTGGCTCGGGGTCCTGACACCTCACCTTGACCATTGACGTCATCCGTGCCTCACCATAAACCTGATCCACCATCTTGCGCACCCTGTCACATCAGACTCAGAAGCTAACTCTATCCGTAAAGAGAATGTTTCTGTATACCAGAGAGAACACAGAATTTTAACCCTGAAACTGATGCCTGGACCTGTATACAGAGTGTCAGCATCGGAGACACCCAGGGATCTGCCAACAAGGCAACACAATTTCACAGTCACAGTCACATCAGAGCTAGACCTTAAGTCTTATAATTAACTTATTCTTTCTGTACTAGAGCCCGAACCAGTAATTCTAACCCTAGCCATGACTCTTGGACATGCCCCTTAATCGTAACCATTGGCATCACCCACGCTTCATCGTAATCCTTTACCTCAATCCCGCACTTGCCCTCCCATCAGAGAGAAACCTGAAGCCTTTCCATAACCCTATCCTTCCTGTACACCTTACAGAACAAAACTAAACTTACTCTAGCCCTTGGGACTATACCTGAACCGACACCGTCAGCTTCAACGTCTGTCATGCCGCACCATAAGCCTGAATCTCAAGGTCGCCGTCACCCGCACGTCAGGGACAGATGCGAACTCTAAATGTAACTGCATAATCCTGTCAATCTTACTGAACACCTAACCCTAACCCTAGTGCCAAGCCCTGGACTAGATTTTTCACCCGCAGCAATGATGTCAACTACGACACATCTTAATTCGGAGCTTGAATCTCACACTCGCACTGACATCAGAAGAGAACCCTAATTCTTTCGGAAACCGTCTTTTCCGCACTGATTTTCTCTTACAGATAACCCTAAGCGTATCCCAGGCCCCTTTCACTGAACCGCCACCATCAGCATCGACGTCTGTCATTCCTCCCCATAATCCTGAAGCTCGTTCTGGACGCTGCCCTCATGTCAGAGTCGGATCAGTACTCTAACTGTCACTCAATCTGCAGCATACTCCTTACCTTACAACTAATGCTGACCCTATCCCTGGTACCGGGATCTGACACTTCACCTTCATCATTGTTGTGACCCTCACTTCACCTTAAACTTAAACTTATTCTTGCACCCACCCTCACATCAGAGGCGGATCCGTATTCTAACTGCAACCCTACTTCACCCGTACTCCTTATCAAACCCATAACCCTACCCTAGATCTGAACCTTGAATCAGATTATTCACCTTCATCGTTGCTACCCACTATGACACCCTTAATGGTGTGACTCGATCTCACACTCGCCCTCAATTTAGAATTGCACCCTAATTCTGTCCATAACCATATTATCTGCATAAACCTGCATAGACCTTTCCTTACAGAAAACTCTAACCCTAGAACAGGTTCCTTTACCTGCATGCTCACCACCAGCATTGATGTCACCGATGCCATACCTTAATGATGAAGTCCAAACTGGCCTTCACCCACACGTCAGAGTAGGATCCTCTATCTAAACATAACCACATCCACGGCATAAACTAAAACAATTCCCTATCCCTAACCCTAGCACATACCTGTGGCCTGACCATCCATAATCTCCATGGATGTGACCCTTGCCTCATTGTAAGCCTGCGACTGAATTGGACAGTTGCCCTAACCTTGCAGAAGGTCCCTCAGTCTAAACGTACCAATACCCTGCCCCTACGGCTTTCCAAAATCCTAACCCTAACCCTAGCCCTGGCTCGTGGTCCTGACACCTCACCTTGACCATTGACGTCAACCATGCCTCACCGTAAACGTGATCCACCATCTTGCACTCCCTTTCTCATCAGAACTAGAAGCCAACTCTACCCATAAAGCCAATGTCTCTGCATACCAGAGAGAACAAAAAATTTTAACTCTAAAACTGGTGCCTGGACCTATACACAAAGCGTCATTATCACAAACACCCAGGGATCTCCTCAACACGGAAACGCAAGTTCACACTCGCACTCACATCAGAGGTAGACCCTAACCCTAATAATTAACTTATGATTTCTGCACAACAGCCCTAACCTCTATATTCAAAGCCTAGCCATGACTCTAAGACCTGCCCCTTCACCATAACCATTGGCATCACATGCGCTTCATCGTAATCCTAATCTTCAATCCCGAACGTGCCCTCCCATCGGAGAGAAACTCGAAATTTTTCCATAAACCTATCCTTCTTCTACACCTTACAGAACACAATAAACTTACTCTAGCCCTCGGCATTTTACCTGATCCAAAACCAACAGCCTCAATGTCTGTCTTGCCGCACCATAAGCCTGAAGCTCAAGGTGGCCCTCGCCCTCACTTCAGGGTCAGATGCAAACTCTAAATATTACTCCACATTCCTGTAAATCTTACTGAACACCTAACCCTAACCCTAGCGCGAAGCCTTGGACTAGATTCTTCACCTACAACATTGATGTCAACTAAGACACATCTTAACTCGGAGCCTGAATTTCACATTCTCAATCACAACAGAAGAGAACCCTTATTCTCTCGGTAACCGTCTCTTCCGCAGAGATTTTCTCTCACAGATAGCCCTAACCCTCTCCCAGGACCCTTTCACTGAACCGCTACCATCAGCATCGACGTCTGTCATTCGTTCCCACAACCCTGAAGCTCGTTCTGGCCACTCCAATCTTGTCAGAGTCGGATCAGAACGCTAAATGTCACTCAATTTTCCGCAGACTCCTTACCTTACAACTAATGCCAACCCTATCCCTGGTGCCAGGATCTGACACTTCACCTTCATCATTGATGTCACACTCACTTCACCTTAAACCTTAAACTTATTCTTGCACAAAACCTCACATCAGAGGTGGATCCGAATTCTAACTGCAACCCTATCTCACCCGTACTCCTTATCGAACACATAACCCTAACCCTAGATCTGACCCTTGAACCAGAATCTTCACCTTCACCGTTGCTATCAACTATGACTCCCTTAATCCTCTGACTCGATCTCACACTCACACTCAATTCAGAATTTTTCGCAAATTCTGTCCATAACCATATTTTCTGCATAGACCTTTCCTTACAGAAAACCCTAACCCTCGCCTCGGATCCTTAAACTGAATGCTCACCATCAGCATTGGTGTCACCGATGCCACATCTTGATGATGAAGTCCAAGCTGGCCTTCACCCACACGTCAGAGTAGGATGCTTAATCTAAGCATAACCACATCCACCGCATAAACTTTAGACAATTGCCTAACCCTAACCCTAGCACATTCCTGTGACCTGAGCCTCCAAAATCATCATGGACGTCACCCTTGCCTCACTGCTACTCAATTGGACAGTTGCCCTAAACTTGGAGAAGGACCCTCAGTCTAAACGTACCAATTGCCTGCCCCTACAGCTTTCCAAAAACCTAACCCTAACACTACCCCTGGCTCGGGGTCCTGACACCTCACCTTGACCATTGACGTCATCCGTGCCTCACCATAAACCTGATCCACCATCTTGCGCACCCTGTCACATCAGACTCAGAAGCTAACTCTATCCGTAAAGAGAATGCTTCTGTATACCAGAGAGAACACAGAATTTTAACCCTGAAACTGATGCCTGCACCTGTATACAGAGTGTCAGCATCGGAGACACCCAGGGATCTCCCAACACGGAAACACAATTTCACAGTCACAGTCATATCAGAGCTAGACCTTAAGTCTTATAATTAACTTATTCTTTCTGTACTAGAGCCCGAACCAGTAATTCTAACCCTAGCCATGACTCTTGGACATGCCCCTTAATCGTAACCATTGGCATCACTCACGCTTCATCGTAATCCTTTACCACAATCCCGCACTTGCCCTCCCATCAGAGAGAAACCTGAAGCCTTTCCATAACCCTATCCTTCCTGTACACCTTACAGAACAAAACTAAACTTACTCTAGCCCTTGGAACTATACCTGAACCGACACCATCAGCTTCAACGTCTGTCATGCCGCACCATAAGCCTGAATCTCAAGGTCGCCGTCACCCTCACGTCAGGGACAGATGCGAACTCTAAATGTAACTGCATAATCCTGTCAATCTTACTGAACACCTAACCCTAACCCTAGTGCCAAGCCCTGGACTAGATTTTTCACCCGCAGCAATGATGTCAACTACGACACATCTTAATTCGGAGCTTGAATCTCACACTCGCACTGACATCAGAAGAGAACCCTAATTCTTTCGGAAACC
The DNA here is from genome assembly GCF_040802235.1 of Manis javanica. Classification (NCBI taxonomy): domain Eukaryota; kingdom Metazoa; phylum Chordata; class Mammalia; order Pholidota; family Manidae; genus Manis; species Manis javanica. The sequence continues at coordinate 38,398,886 of NC_133169.1, read as the reverse complement.
GTCTTTTCCGCACTGATTTTCTCTTACAGATAACCCTAAGCGTATCCCAGGCCCCTTTCACTGAACCGCCACCATAAGCATCGACGTCTGTCATTCCTCCCCATAATCCTGAAGCTCGTTCTGGACGCTGCCCTCATGTCAGAGTCGGATCAGTACTCTAACTGTCACTCAATCTGCAGCATACTCCTTACCTTACAACTAATGCTGACCCTATCCCTGGTACCGGGATCTGACACTTCACCTTCATCATAGTTGTGACCCTCACTTCACCTGAAACTTAAACTTATTCTTGCACTCACCCTCACATCAGAGGCGGATCCGAATTCTAACTGCAACCCTACTTCTCCCATACTCCTTATCAAACCCATAACCCTACCCTAGATCTGAACCTTGAATCAGATTATTCACCTTCATCGTTGCTACCCACTATGACACCCTTAATGGTGTGACTCGATCTCACACTCGCCCTCAATTTAGAATTGCACCCTAATTCTGTCCATAACCATATTATCTGCATAAACCTGCATAGACCTTTCCTTACAGAAAACTCTAACCCTGGAACAGGTTCCTTTACCTGCATGCTCACCACCAGCATTGATGTCACCGATGCCATACCTTAATGATGAAGTCCAAACTGGCCTTCACCCACACGTCAGAGTAGGATCCTCTATCTAAACATAACCACATCCACGGCATAAACTAAAACAATTCCCTATCCCTAACCCTAGCACATACCTGTGGCCTGACCATCCATAATCTCCATGGATGTGACCCTTGCCTCATTGTAAGCCTGCGACTGAATTGGACAGTTGCCCTAACCTTGCAGAAGGACTCTCAGTCTAAACGTACCAATACCCTGCCCCTACGGCTTTCCAAAATCCTAACCCTAACCCTAGCCCTGGTTCGTGGTCCTGACACCTCACCTTGACCATTGACTTCAACCATGCCTCACCGTAAACCTGATCCACCATCTTGCACTCCCTTTCTCATCAGAACTAGAAACCAACTCTATCCATAAAGCCAATGTCTCTGCATAGCAGACAGAACAAAAAATTTTAACTCTAAAACTGGTGCCTGGACATATAAACAAAGCGTCATTATCACAAACACCCAGGGATCTCCTCAACACGGAAACGCAAATTCACACTCGCACTCACATCAGAGGTAGACCTTAACCCTAATAATTAACTTATCCTTTCTGCACAACAGCCCTAACCTCTATATTCAAAGCCTAGCCATGACTCTTGGACCTGCCCCTTCACCATAACCATTGGCATCACCTGCGCTTCATCGTAATCCTAATCCTCAATCCCGAACGTGCCCTCCCATCGTAGAGAAACTCGAAATTTTTCCATAAACCTATCCTTCTTCTACACCTTACAGAACACAATAAACTTACTCTAGCCCTCGGCATTTTACCTGATCCAAAACCAACAGCCTCAATGTCTGTCTTGCCGCACCATAAGCCTGAAGCTCAAGGTGGCCCTCGCCCTCACTTCAGGGTCAGATGCAAACTCTAAATGTTACTCCACATTCCTGTAAATCTTCCTGATCACCTAACCCTAACCCTAGCGTGAAGCCTTGGACTAGATTCTTCACCTACAACATTGATGTCAACTAAGACACATCTTAACTCGGAGCCTGAATTTCACATTCTCAATCACAACAGAAGAGAACCCTTATTCTCTCGGTAACCGTCTCTTCCGCAGAGATTTTCTCTCACAGATAGCCCTAACCATCTCCCAGGACCCTTTCACTGAACCGCTACCATCAGCATCGACGTCTGTCATTCGTTCCCACAACCCTGAAGCTCGTTCTGGCCACTGCCCTCTTGTCAGAGTCGGATCAGAACGCTAAATGTCACTCAATTTTCCGCAGACTCCTTACCTTACAACTAATGCCAACCCTATCCCTGGTGCCAGGATCTGACACTTCACCTTCATCATTGATGTCACACTCACTTCACCTTAAACCTTAAACTTATTCTTGCACAAAACCTCACATCAGAGGTGGATCCGAATTGTAAATGCAACCCTATCTCACCCGTACTCCTTATCGAACACATAACCCTAACCCTAGATCTGACCCTTGAACCAGAATCTTCACCTTCACCGTTGCTATCAACTATGACTCCCTTAATCCTCTGACTCGATCTCACACTCACACTCAATTCAGAATTTTTCGCAAATTCTGTCCATAACCATATTTTCTGCATAGACCTTTCCTTACAGAAAACCCTAACCCTAGCCCCGGATCCTTAACCTGAATGCTCACCGTCAGCATTGGTGTCACCGATGCCACATCTTGATGATGAAGTCCAAGCTGGCCTTCACCCACACGTCAGAGTAGGATGCTTAATCTAAACATAACCACATCCACCGCATAAACTTTAGACAATGGCCTAACCCTAACCCTAGCACATTCCTGTGACCTGAGCCTCCAAAATCATCATGGACGTCACCCTTGCCTCACTGCGACTCAATTGGACAGTTGCCCTAAACTTGGAGAAGGACCCTCAGTCTAAACGTACCAATTGCCTGCCCCTACAGCTTTCCAAAAACCTAACCCTAACACTACCCCTGGCTCGGAGTCCTGACACCTCACCTTGACCATTGACGTCATCCGTGCCTCACCATAAACCTGATCCACCATCTTGCGCACCCTGTCACATCAGACTCAGAAGCTAACTCTATCCGTAAAGAGAATGTTTCTGTATACCAGAGAGAACACAGAATTTTAACCCTGAAACTGATGCCTGGACCTGTATACAGAGTGAAAGCATCGGAGACACCCAGGGATCTCCCAACACGGAAACACAATTTCACAGTCACAGTCACATCAGAGCTAGACCTTAAGTCTTATAATTAACTTATTCTTTCTGTACTAGAGCCCGAACCAGTAATTCTAACCCTAGCCATGACTCTTGGACATGCCCCTTATTCGTAACCATTGGCATCACTCACGCTTCATCATAATCCTTTACCTCAATCCCGCACTTGCCCTCCCATCAGAGAGAAACCTGAAGCCTTTCCATAACCCTATCCTTCCTGTACACCTTACAGAACAAAACTAAACTTACTCTAGCCCTTGGAACTATTCCTGAACAGACACCATCAGCTTCAACGTCTGTCATGCCGCACCATAAGCCTGAATCTCAAGGTCGCCGTCACCCTCACGTCAGGGACAGATGCGAACTCTAAATGTAACTGCATAATCCTGTCAATCTTACTGAACACCTAACCCTAACTCTAGTGCCAAGCCCTGGACTAGATTTTTCACCCGCAGCAATGATGTCAACTACGACACATCTTAATTCGGAGCTTGAATCTCACACTCGCACTGACATCAGAAGAGAACCCTAATTCTTTCGGAAACCGTCTTTTCCGCACTGATTTTCTCTTACAGATAACCCTAAGCGTATCCCAGGCCACTTTCACTGAACCGCCACCATCAGCATCGACGTCTGTCATTCCTCCCCATAATCCTGAAGCTCGTTCTGGACGCTGCCCTCATGTCAGAGTCGGATCAGTACTCTAACTGTCACTCAATCTGCAGCATACTCCTTACCTTACAACTAATGCTGACCCTATCCCTGGTACCGGGATCTGACACTTCACCTTCATCATTGTTGTGACCCTCACTTCACCTGAAACTTAAACTTATTCTTGCACTCACCCTCACATCAGAGGCGGATCCGAATTCTAACTGCAACCCTACTTCACCCGTACTCCTTATCAAACCCATAACCCTACCCTAGATCTGAACCTTGAATCAGATTATTCACCTTCATCGTTGCTACCCACTATGACACCCTTAATGGTGTGACTCGATCTCACACTCGCCCTCAATTTAGAATTGCACCCTAATTCTGTCCATAACCATATTATCTGCATAAACCTGCATAGACCTTTCCTTACAGAAAACTCTAACCCTAGAACAGGTTCCTTTACCTGCATGCTCACCACCAGCATTGATGTCACCGATGCCATACCTTAATGATGAAGTCCAAACTGGCCTTCACCCACACGTCAGAGTAGGATCCTCTATCTAAACATAACCACATCCACGGCATAAACTAAAACAATTCCCTATCCCTAACCCTAGCACATACCTGTGGCCTGACCATCCATAATCTCCATGGATGTGACCCTTGCCTCATTGTAAGCCTGCGACTGAATTGGACAGTTGCCCTAACCTTGCAGAAGGTCCCTCAGTCTAAACGTACCAATACCCTGCCCCTACGGCTTTCCAAAATCCTAACCCTAACCCTAGCCCTGGCTCGTGGTCCTGACACCTCACCTTGACCATTGACGTCAACCATGCCTCACCGTAAACGTGATCCACCATCTTGCACTCCCTTTCTCATCAGAACTAGAAGCCAACTCTACCCATAAAGCCAATGTCTCTGCATACCAGAGAGAACAAAAAATTTTAACTCTAAAACTGGTGCCTGGACCTATACACAAAGCGTCATTATCACAAACACCCAGGGATCTCCTCAACACGGAAACGCAAGTTCACACTCGCACTCACATCAGAGGTAGACCCTAACCCTAATAATTAACTTATGATTTCTGCACAACAGCCCTAACCTCTATATTCAAAGCCTAGCCATGACTCTAAGACCTGCCCCTTCACCATAACCATTGGCATCACATGCGCTTCATCGTAATCCTAATCTTCAATCCCGAACGTGCCCTCCCATCGGAGAGAAACTCGAAATTTTTCCATAAACCTATCCTTCTTCTACACCTTACAGAACACAATGAACTTACTCTAGCCCTCGGCATTTTACCTGATCCAAAACCAACAGCCTCAATGTCTGTCTTGCCGCACCATAAGCCTGAAGCTCAAGGTGGCCCTCGCCCTCACTTCAGGGTCAGATGCAAACTCTAAATGTTACTCCACATTCCTGTAAATCTTACTGAACACCTAACCCTAACCCTAGCGCGAAGCCTTGGACTAGATTCTTCACCTACAACATTGATGTCAACTAAGACACATCTTAACTCGGAGCCTGAATTTCACATTCTCAATCACAACAGAAGAGAACCCTTATTCTCTCGGTAACCGTCTCTTCCGCAGAGATTTTCTCTCACAGATAGCCCTAACCCTCTCCCAGGACCCTTTCACTGAACCGCTACCATCAGCATCGACGTCTGTCATTCGTTCCCACAACCCTGAAGCTCGTTCTGGCCACTGCCCTCTTGTCAGAGTCGGATCAGAACGCTAAATGTCACTCAATTTTCCGCAGACTCCTTACCTTACAACTAATGCCAACCCTATCCCTGGTGCCAGGATCTGACACTTCACCTTCATCATTGATGTCACACTCACTTCACCTTAAACCTTAAACTTATTCTTGCACAAAACCTCACATCAGAGGTGGATCCGAATTCTAACTGCAACCCTATCTCACCCGTACTCCTTATCGAACACATAACCCTAACCCTAGATCTGACCCTTGAACCAGAATCTTCACCTTCACCGTTGCTATCAACTATGACTCCCTTAATCCTCTGACTCGATCTCACACTCACACTCAATTCAGAATTTTTCGCAAATTCTGTCCATAACCATATTTTCTGCATAGACCTTTCCTTACAGAAAACCCTAACCCTAGCCACGGATCCTTAACCTGAATGCTCACCATCAGCATTGTTGTCACGGATGCCACATCTTGATGATGAAGTCCAAGCTGGCCTTCACCCACACGTCAGAGTAGGATGCTTAATCTAAGCATAACCACATCCACCGCATAAACTTTAGACAATTGCCTAACCCTAACCCTAGCACATTCCTGTGACCTGAGCCTCCAAAATCATCATGGACGTCACCCTTGCCTCACTGCTACTCAATTGGACAGTTGCCCTAAACTTGGAGAAGGACCCTCAGTCTAAACGTACCAATTGCCTGCCCCTACAGCTTTCCAAAAACCTAACCCTAACACTACCCCTGGCTCGGGGTCCTGACACCTCACCTTGACCATTGACGTCATCCGTGCCTCACCATAAACCTGATCCACCATCTTGCGCACCCTGTCACATCAGACTCAGAAGCTAACTCTATCCGTAAAGAGAATGTTTCTGTATACCAGAGAGAACACAGAATTTTAACCCTGAAACTGATGCCTGCACCTGTATACAGAGTGTCAGCATCGGAGACACCCAGGGATCTCCCAACACGGAAACACAATTTCACAGTCACAGTAACCTCAGAGCTAGACCTTAAGTCTTATAATTAACTTATTCTTTCTGTACTAGAGCCCGAACCAGTAATTCTAACCCTAGCCATGACTCTTGGACATGCCCCTTAATCGTAACCATTGGCATCACTCACGCTTCATCGTAATCCTTTACCTCAATCCCGCACTTGCCCTCCCATCAGAGAGAAACCTGAAGCCTTTCCATAACCCTATCCTTCCTGTACACCTTACAGAACAAAACTAAACTTACTCTAGCCCTTGGAACTATACCTGAACCGACACCATCAGCTTCAACGTCTGTCATGCCGCACCATAAGCCTGAATCTCAAGGTCGCCGTCACCCTCACGTCAGGGACAGATGCGAACTCTAAATGTAACTGCATAATCCTGTCAATCTTACTGAACACCTAACCCTAACCCTAGTGCCAAGCCCTGGACTAGATTTTTCACCCGCAGCAATGATGTCAACTACGACACATCTTAATTCGGAGCTTGAATCTCACACTCGCACTGACATCAGAAGAGAACCCTAATTCTTTCGGAAACCGTCTTTTCCGCACTGATTTTCTCTTACAGATAACCCTAAGCGTATCCCAGGCCCCTTTCACTGAACCGCCACCATAAGCATCGACGTCTGTCATTCCTCCCCATAATCCTGAAGCTCGTTCTGGACGCTGCCCTCATGTCAGAGTCGGATCAGTACTCTAACTGTCACTCAATCTGCAGCATACTCCTTACCTTACAACTAATGCTGACCCTATCCCTGGTACCGGGATCTGACACTTCACCTTCATCATTGTTGTGACCCTCACTTCACCTGAAACTTAAACTTATTCTTGCACTCACCCTCACATCAGAGGCGGATCCGAATTCTAACTGCAACCCTACTTCACCCGTACTCCTTATCAAACCCATAACCCTACCCTAGATCTGAACCTTGAATCAGATTATTCACCTTCATCGTTGCTACCCACTATGACACCCTTAATGGTGTGACTCGATCTCACACTCGCCCTCAATTTAGAATTGCACCCTAATTCTGTCCATAACCATATTATCTGCATAAACCTGCATAGACCTTTCCTTACAGAAAACTCTAACCCTGGAACAGGTTCCTTTACCTGCATGCTCACCACCAGCATTGATGTCACCGATGCCATACCTTAATGATGAAGTCCAAACTGGCCTTCACCCACACGTCAGAGTAGGATCCTCTATCTAAACATAACCACATCCACGGCATAAACTAAAACAATTCCCTATCCCTAACCCTAGCACATACCTGTGGCCTGACCATCCATAATCTCCATGGATGTGACCCTTGCCTCATTGTAAGCCTGCGACTGAATTGGACAGTTGCCCTAACCTTGCAGAAGGACTCTCAGTCTAAACGTACCAATACCCTGCCCCTACGGCTTTCCAAAATCCTAACCCTAACCCTAGCCCTGGTTCGTGGTCCTGACACCTCACCTTGACCATTGACTTCAACCATGCCTCACCGTAAACCTGATCCACCATCTTGCACTCCCTTTCTCATCAGAACTAGAAACCAACTCTATCCATAAAGCCAATGTCTCTGCATAGCAGACAGAACAAAAAATTTTAACTCTAAAACTGGTGCCTGGACCTATAAACAAAGCGTCATTATCACAAACACCCAGGGATCTCCTCAACACGGAAACGCAAATTCACACTCGCACTCACATCAGAGGTAGACCTTAACCCTAATAATTAACTTATCCTTTCTGCACAACAGCCCTAACCTCTATATTCAAAGCCTAGCCATGACTCTTGGACCTGCCCCTTCACCATAACCATTGGCATCACCTGCGCTTCATCGTAATCCTAATCTTCAATCCCGAACGTGCCCTCCCATCGTAGAGAAACTCGAAATTTTTCCATAAACCTATCCTTCTTCTACACCTTACAGAACACAATAAACTTACTCTAGCCCTCGGCATTTTACCTGATCCAAAACCAACAGCCTCAATGTCTGTCTTGCCGCACCATAAGCCTGAAGCTCAAGGTGGCCCTCGCCCTCACTTCAGGGTCAGATGCAAACTCTAAATGTTACTCCACATTCCTGTAAATCTTCCTGAACACCTAACCCTAACCCTAGCGCGAAGCCTTGGACTAGATTCTTCACCTACAACATTGATGTCAACTAAGACACATCTTAACTCGGAGCCTGAATTTCACATTCTCAATCACAACAGAAGAGAACCCTTATTCTCTCGGTAACCGTCTCTTCCGCAGAGATTTTCTCTCACAGATAGCCCTAACCCTCTCCCAGGACCCTTTCACTGAACCGCTACCATCAGCATCGACGTCTGTCATTCGTTCCCACAACCCTGAAGCTCGTTCTGGCCACTGCCCTCTTGTCAGAGTCGGATCAGAACGCTAAATGTCACTCAATTTTCCGCAGACTCCTTACCTTACAACTAATGCCAACCCTATCCCTGGTGCCAGGATCTGACACTTCACCTTCATCATTGATGTCACACTCACTTCACCTTAAACCTTAAACTTATTCTTGCACAAAACCTCACATCAGAGGTGGATCCGAATTCTAACTGCAACCCTATCTCACCCGTACTCCTTATCGAACACATAACCCTAACCCTAGATCTGACCCTTGAACCAGAATCTTCACCTTCACCGTTGCTATCAACTATGACTCCCTTAATCCTCTGACTCGATCTCACACTCACACTCAATTCAGAATTTTTCGCAAATTCTGTCCATAACCATATTTTCTGCATAGACCTTTCCCTACAGAAAACCCTAACCCTAGCCCCGGATCCTTAACCTGAATGCTCACCGTCAGCATTGGTGTCACCGATGCCACATCTTGATGATGAAGTCCAAGCTGGCCTTCACCCACACGTCAGAGTAGGATGCTTAATCTAAACATAACCACATCCACCGCATAAACTTTAGACAATGGCCTAACCATAACCCTAGCACATTCCTGTGACCAGAGCCTCCAAAATCATCATGGACGTCACCCTTGCCTCACAGCGACTCAATAGGACACTTGCCCTAAACTTGGAGAAGGACCCTCAGTCTAAACGTACCAATTGCCTGACCCTACAGCTTTCCAAAAACCTAACCCTAACACAACCCCTGGCTCGGAGTCCTGACACCTCACATTGAACATTGACGTCATCCGTGCCTCACCATAAACATGATCCACCATCTTGCGCACCCTGTCACATCAGACTCAGAAGCTAACTCTATCCGTAAAGAGAATGTTTCTGTATACCAGAGAGAACACAGAATTTTAACCCTGAAACTGATGCCTGGACCTGTATACAGAGTGTCAGCATCGGAGACACCCAGGGATCTCCCAACACGGAAACACAATTTCACAGTCACAGTCACATCAGAGCTAGACCTTAAGTCTTATAATTAACTTATTCTTTCTGTACTAGAGCCCGAACCAGTAATTCTAACCCTAGCCATGACTCTTGTACATGCCCCTTATTCGTAACCATTGGCATCACTCACGCTTCATCGTAATCCTTTACCTCAATCCCGCACTTGCCCTCCCATCAGAGAGAAACCTAAAGCCTTTCAATAACCCTATCCTTCCTGTACACCTTACAGAACAAAACTAAACTTACTCTAGCCCTTGGAACTATTCCTGAAACGACACCATCAGCTTCAACGTCTGTCATGCCGCACCATAAGCCTGAATCTCAAGGTCGCCCTCACCCTCACGTCAGGGACAGATGCGAACTCTAAATGTAACTGCATAATCCTGTCAATCTTACTGAACACCTAACCCTAACCCTAGTGCCAAGCCCTGGACTAGATTTTTCACCCGCAGCAATGATGTCAACTACGACACATCTTAATTCGGAGCTTGAATCTCACACTCGCACTGACATCAGAAGAGAACCCTAATTCTTTCGGAAACCGTCTTTTCCGCACTGATTTTCTCTTACAGATAACCCTAAGCGTATCCCAGGCCCCTTTCACTGAACCGCCACCATCAGCATCGACGTCTGTCATTCCTCCCCATAATCCTGAAGCTCGTTCTGGACGCTGCCCTCATGTCAGAGTCGGATCAGTACTCTAACTGTCACTCAATCTGCAGCATACTCCTTACCTTACAACTAATGCTGACCCTATCCCTGGTACCGGGATCTGACACTTCACCTTCATCATTGTTGTGACCCTCACTTCACCTGAAACTTAAACTTATTCTTGCACTCACCCTCACATCAGAGGCGGATCCGAATTCTAACTGCAACCCTACTTCACCCGTACTCCTTATCAAACCCATAACCCTACCCTAGATCTGAACCTTGAATCAGATTATTCACCTTCATCGTTGCTACCCACTATGACACCCTTAATGGTGTGACTCGATCTCACACTCGCCCTCAATTTAGAATTGCACCCTAATTCTGTCCATAACCATATTATCTGCATAAACCTGCATAGACCTTTCCTTACAGAAAACTCTAACCCTGGAACAGGTTCCTTTACCTGCATGCTCACCACCAGCATTGATGTCACCGATGCCATACCTTAATGATGAAGTCCAAACTGGCCTTCACCCACACGTCAGAGTAGGATCCTCTATCTAAACATAACCACATCCACGGCATAAACTAAAACAATTCCCTATCCCTAACCCTAGCACATACCTGTGGCCTGACCATCCATAATCTCCATGGATGTGACCCTTGCCTCATTGTAAGCCTGCGACTGAATTGGACAGTTGCCCTAACCTTGCAGAAGGACCCTCAGTCTAAACGTACCAATACCCTGCCCCTACGGCTTTCCAAAATCCTAACCCTAACCCTAGCCCTGGCTCGTGGTCCTGACACCTCACCTTGACCATTGACGTCAACCATGCCTCACCGTAAACCTGATCCACCATCTTGCACTCCCTTTCTCATCAGAACTAGAAGCCAACTCTATCCATAAAGCCAATGTCTCTGCATACCAGAGAGAACAAAAAATTTTAACTCTAAAACTGGTGCCTGGACCTATACACAAAGCGTCATTATCACAAACACCCAGGGATCTCCTCAACACGGAAACGCAAATTCACACTCGCACTCACATCAGAGGTAGACCCTAACCCTAATAATTAACTTATCCTTTCTGCACAACAGCCCTAACCTCTATATTCAAAGCCTAGCCATGACTCTTGGACCTGCCCCTTCACCATAACCATTGGCATCACCTGCGCTTCATCGTAATCCTAATCTTCAATCCCGAACGTGCCCTCCCATCGGAGAGAAACTCGAAATTTTTCCATAAACCTATCCTTCTTCTACACCTTACAGAACACAATAAACTTACTCTAGCCCTCGGCATTTTACCTGATCCAAAACCAACAGCCTCAATGTCTGTCTTGCCGCACCATAAGCCTGAAGCTCAAGGTGGCCCTCGCCCTCACTTCAGGGTCAGATGCAAACTCTAAATGTTACTCCACATTCCTGTAAATCTTACTGAACACCTAACCCTAACCCTAGCGCGAAGCCTTGGACTAGATTCTTCACCTACAACATTGATGTCAACTAAGACACATCTTAACTCGGAGCCTGAATTTCACATTCTCAATCACAACAGAAGAGAACCCTTATTCTCTCGGTAACCGTCTCTTCCGCAGAGATTTTCTCTTACAGATAGCCCTAACCCTCTCCCAGGACACTTTCACTGAACCGCTACCATCAGCATCGACGTCTGTCATTCGTTCCCACAACCCTGAAGCTCGTTCTGGCCACTGCCCTCTTGTCAGAGTCGGATCAGAACGCTAAATGTCACTCAATTTTCCGCAGACTCCTTACCTTACAACTAATGCCAACCCTATCCCTGGTGCCAGGATCTGACACTTCACCTTCATCATTGATGTCACACTCACTTCACCTTAAACCTTAAACTTATTCTTGCACAAAACCTCACATCAGAGGTGGATCCGAATTCTAACTGCAACCCTATCTCACCCGTACTCCTTATCGAACACATAACCCTAACCCTAGATCTGACCCTTGAACCAGAATCTTCACCTTCACCGTTGCTATCAACTATGACTCCCTTAATCCTCTGACTCGATCTCACACTCACACTCAATTCAGAATTTTTCGCAAATTCTGTCCATAACCATATTTTCTGCATAGACCTTTCCTTACAGAAAACCCTAACCCTAGCCCCGGATCCTTAACCTGAATGCTCACCGTCAGCATTGGTGTCACCGATGCCACATCTTGATGATGAAGTCCAAGCTGGCCTTCACCCACACGTCAGAGTAGGATGCTTAATCTAAACATAACCACATCCACCGCATAAACTTTAGACAATTGCCTAACCCTAACCCTAGCACATTCCTGTGACCTGAGCCTCCAAAATCATCATGGACGTCACCCTTGCCTCACTGCGACTCAATTTGACAGTTGCCCTAAACTTAGAGAAGGACCCTCAGTCTAAGCGTACCAATTGCCTGCCCCTACAGCTTTCCAAAAACCTAACCCTAACACTACCCCTGGCTCGGGCTCCTGAGACCTCACCTTGACCATTGACGTCATCCGTGCCTCACCATAAACCTGATCCACCATCTTGCGCACCCTGTCACATCAGACTCAGAAGCTAACTCTATCCGTAAAGAGAATGTTTCTGTATACCAGAGAGAACACAAAATTTTAAACCTGAAAGTGATGCCTGGACCTGTATACAGAGTGTCAGCATCGGAGACACCCAGGGATCTGCCAACACGGAAACACAATTTCACAGTCACAGTCACATCAGAGCTAGACCTTAAGTCTTATAAGTAACTTATTCTTTCTGTACTAGAGCCCGAACCAGTAATTCTAACCCTAGCCATGACTCTTGGACATGCCCCTTAATCGTAACCATTGACATCACTCACGCTTCATCGTAATCCTTTACCTCAATCCCGCACTTGCCCTCCCATCAGAGAGAAACCTGAAGCCTTTCCATAACCCTATCCTTCCTATACACCTTACAGAACAAAACTAAACTTACTCCAGCCTTTGGAACTATACCTGAACCGACACCATCAGCTTCAACGTCTGTCATGCCTCACCATAAGCCTGAATCTCAAGGTCGCAGTCACCCTCACGTCTGGGACAGATGCGAACTCTAAATGTAACTGCATAATCCTGTCAATCTTACTGAACACCTAACCCTAACCCTAGTGCCACACCCTGGACTAGATTTTTCACCCGCAGCAATGATGTCAACTACGACACATCTTAATTCGGAGCTTGAATCTCACACTCGCACTGACATCAGAAGAGAACCCTAATTCTTTCGGAAACCGTCTTTTCCGCACTGATTTTCTCTTACAGATAACCCTAAGCGTATCCCAGGCCCCTTTCACTGAACCGCCACCATCAGCATCGACGTCTGTCATTCCTCCCCATAATCCTGAAGCTCGTTCTGGACGCTGCCCTCATGTCAGAGTCGGATCAGTACTCTAACTGTCACTCAATCTGCAGCATACTCCTTACCTTACAACTAATGCTGACCCTATCCCTGGTACCGGGATCTGACACTTCACCTTCATCATTGATGTGACCCTCACTTCACCTGAAACTTAAACTTATTCTTGCACTCACCCTCACATCAGAGGCGGATCCGAATTCTAACTGCAACCCTACTTCACCCATACTCCTTATCAAACCCATAACCCTACCCTAGATCTGAACCTTGAATCAGATTATTCACCTTCATCGTTGCTACCCACTATGACACCCTTAATGGTGTGACTCGAACTCACACTCGCCCTCAATTTAGAATTGCACCCTAATTCTGTCCATAACCATATTATCTGCATAAACCTGCATAGACCTTTCCTTACAGAAAACTCTAACCCTGGAACAGGTTCCTTTACCTGCATGCTCACCACCAGCATTGATGTCACTGATGCCATACCTTAATGATGAAGTCCAAACTGGCCTTCACCCACACGTCAGAGTAGGATCCTCTATCTAAACATAACCACATCCACGGCATAAACTAAAACAATTCCCTATCCCTAACCCTAGCACATACCTGTGGCCTGACCATCCATAATCTCCATGGATGTGACCCTTGCCTCATTGTAAGCCTGCGACTGAATTGGACAGTTGCCCTAACCTTGCAGAAGGACCCTCAGTCTAAACGTACCAATACCCTGCCCCTACGGCTTTCCAAAATCCTAACCCTAACCCTAGCCCTGGCTCGTGGTCCTGACACCTCACCTTGACCATTGACGTCAACCATGCCTCACCATAAACCTGATCCACCATCTTGCACTCCCTTTCTCATCAGAACTAGAAGCCAACTCTATCCATAAAGCCAATGTCTCTGCATACCAGAGAGAACAAAAAATTTTAACTCTAAAACTGGTGCCTGGACCTATACACAAAGCGTCATTATCACAAACACCCAGGGATCTCCTCAACACGGAAACGCAAATTCACACTCGCACTCACATCAGAGGTAGACCCTAACCCTAATAATTAACTTATCCTTTCTGCACAACAGCCCTAACCTCTATATTCAAAGCCTAGCCATGACCCTTGGACCTGCCCCTTCACCATAACCATTGGCATCACCTGCGCTTCATCGTAATCCTAATCTTCAATCCCGAACGTGCCCTCCCATCGGAGAGAAACTCGAAATTTTTCCATAAACCTATCCTTCTTCTACACCTTACAGAACACAATAAACTTACTCTAGCCCTCGGCATTTTACCTGATCCAAAACCAACAGCCTCAATGTCTGTCTTGCCGCACCATAAGCCTGAAGCTCAAGGTGGCCCTCGCCCTCACTTCAGGGTCAGATGCAAACTCTAAATGTTACTCCACATTCCTGTAAATCTTACTGAACACCTAACCCTAACCCTAGCGCGAAGCCTTGGACTAGATTCTTCACCTACAACATTGATGTCAACTAAGACACATCTTAACTCGGAGCCTGAATTTCACATTCTCAATCACAACAGAAGAGAACCCTTATTCTCTCGGTAACCGTCTCTTCCGCAGAGATTTTCTCTTACAGATAGCCCTAACCCTCTCCCAGGACCCTTTCACTGAACCGCTACCATCAGCATCCACGTCTGTCATTCGTTCCCACAACCCTGAAGCTCGTTCTGGCCACTGCCCTCTTGTCAGAGTCGGATCAGAACGCTACATGTCACTCAATTTTCCGCAGACTCCTTACCTTACAACTAATGCCAACCCTATCCCTGGTGCCAGGATCTGACACTTCACCTTCATCATTGATGTCACACTCACTTCACCTTAAACCTTAAACTTATTCTTGCACAAAACCTCACATCAGAGGTGGATCCGAATTCTAACTGCAACCCTATCTCACCCGTACTCCTTATCGAACACATAACCCTAACCCTAGATCTGACCCTTGAACCAGAATCTTCACCTTCACCGTTGCTATCAACTATGACTCCCTTAATCCTCTGACTCGATCTCACACTCACACTCAATTCAGAATTTTTCGCAAATTCTGTCCATAACCATATTTTCTGCATAGACCTTTCCTTACAGAAAACCCTAACCCTAGCCCCGGATCCTTAACCTGAATGCTCACCGTCAGCATTGGTGTCACCGATGCCACATCTTGATGATGAAGTCCAAGCTGGCCTTCACCCACACGTCAGAGTAGGATGCTTAATCTAAACATAACCACATCCACCGCATAAACTTTAGACAATTGCCTAACCCTAACCCTAGCACATTCCTGTGACCTGAGCCTCCAAAATCATCATGGACGTCACCCTTGCCTCACTGCGACTCAATTTGACAGTTGCCCTAACCTTGGAGAAGGACCCTCAGTCTAAGCGTACCAATTGCCTGCCCCTACAGCTTTCCAAAAACCTAACCCTAACACTACCCCTGGCTCGGGCTCCTGAGACCTCACCTTGACCATTGACGTCATCCGTGCCTCACCATAAACCTGATCCACCATCTTGCGCACCCTGTCACATCAGACTCAGAAGCTAACTCTATCCGTAAAGAGAATGTTTCTGTATACCAGAGAGAACACAAAATTTTAACCCTGAAACTGATGCCTGGACCTGTATACAGAGTGTCAGCATCGGAGACACCCAGGGATCTCCCAACACGGCAACACAATTTCACAGTCACAGTCACATCAGAGCTAGACCTTAAGTCTTATAATTAACTTATTCTTTCTGTACTAGAGCCCGAACCAGTAATTCTAACCCTAGCCATGACTCTTGAACATGCCCCTTAATCGTAACCATTGGCATCACTCACGCTTCATCGTAATCCTTTACCTCAATCCCGCACTTGCCCTCCCATCAGAGAGAAACCTGAAGCCTTTCCATAACCCTATCCTTCCTGTACACCTTACAGAACAAAACTAAACTTACTCTAGCCCTTGGAATTATACCTGAACCGACACCATCAGCTTCAACGTCTGTCATGCCGCACCATAAGCCTGAATCTCAAGGTCGCCGTCACCCTCACGTCAGGGACAGATGCGAACTCTAAATGTAACTGCATAATCCTGTCAATCTTACTGAACACCTAACCCTAACCCTAGTGCCAAGCCCTGGACTAGATTTTTCACCCGCAGCAATGATGTCAACTACGACACATCTTAATTCGGAGCTTGAATCTCACACTCGCACTGACATCAGTAGAGAACCCTAATTCTTTCGGAAACCGTCTTTTCCGCACTGATTTTCTCTTACAGATAACCCTAAGCGTATCCCAGGCCCCTTTCACTGAACCGCCACCATCAGCATCGACGTCTGTCATTCCTCCCCATAATCCTGAAGCTCGTTCTGGACGCTGCCCTCATGTCAGAGTCGGATCAGTACTCTAAATGTCACTCAATCTGCAGCATACTCCTTACCTTACAACTAATGCTGACCCTATCCCTGGTACCGGGATCTGACACTTCACCTTCATCATTGTTGTGACCCTCACTTCACCTTAAACTTAAACTTATTCTTGCACTCACCCTCAATTCAGAGGCGAATCCGAATTCTAACTGCAACCCTACTTCACCCGTACTCCTTATCAAACCCATAACCCTACCCTAGATCTGAACCTTGAATCAGATTATTCACCTTCATAGTTGCTACCCACTATGACACCCTCAATGGTGTGACTCGATCTCACACTCGCCCTCAATTTAGAATTGCACCCTAATTCTGTCCATAACCATATTATCTGCATAAACCTGCATAGGCCTTTCCTTACAGAAAACTCTAACCCTGGAACAGGTTCCTTTACCTGCATGCTCACCACCAGCATTGATGTCACCGATGCCATACCTTAATGATGAAGTCCAAACAGGCCTTCACCCACACGTCAGAGTAGGATCCTCTATCTAAACATAACCACATCCACGCATAAACTAAAACAATTCCCTATCCCTAACCCTAGGACATACCTGTGGCCTGACCATCCATAATCTCCATGGATGTGACCCTTGCCTCATTGTAAGCCTGCGACTGAATTGGACAGTTGCCCTAACCTTGCAGAAGGACCCTCAGTCTAAACGTACCAACACCCTGCCCCTACGGCTTTCCAAAATCCTAACCCTAACCCTAGCCCTGGCTCGTGGTCCTGACACCTCACCTTGACCATTGACGTCAACCATGCCTCACCATAAACCTGATCCACCATCTTGCTCTCCCTTTCTCATCAGAACTAGAAGCCAACTCTATCCATAAAGCCAATGTCTCTGCATACCAGAGAGAACAAAAAATTTTAACTCTAAAACTGGTGCCTGGACCTATACACAAAGCGTCATTATCACAAACACCCAGGGATCTCCTCAACACGGAAACGCAAATTCACACTCGCACTCACATCAGAGGTAGACCCTAACCCTAATAATTAACTTATCCTTTCTGCACAACAGCCCTAACCTCTATATTCAAAGCCTAGCCATGACTCTTGGACCTGCCCTTTCACCATAACCTTTGGCATCACCTGCGCTTCATCGTAATCCTAATCTTCAATCCCGAACGTGCCCTCCCATCGGAGAGAAACTCGAAATTTTTCCATAAACCTATCCTTCTTCTACACCTTAAGAGCACAATAAACTTACTCTAGCCCTCCGCATTTTACCTGATCCAAAACCAACAGCCTCAATGTCTGTCTTGCCGCACCATAAGCCTGAAGCTCAAGGTGGCCCTCGCCCTCACTTCAGGGTCAGATGCAAACTCTAAATGTTACTCCACATTCCTGTAAATCTTACTGAACACCTAACCCTAACCCTAGCGCGAAGCCTTGGACTAGATTCTTCACCTACAACATTGATGTCAACTAAGACACATCTTAACTCGGAGCCTGAATTTCACATTCTCAATCACAACAGAAGAGAACCCTTATTCTCTCGGTAACCATCTCTTCCGCAGAGATTTTCTCTCACAGATAACCCTAACCCTCTCCCAGGACCCTTTCACTGAACCGCTACCATCAGCATCGACGTCTGTCATTCGTTCCCACAACCCTGAAGCTCGTTCTGGCCACTGCCCTCTTGTCAGAGTCGGATCAGAACGCTAAATGTCACTCAATTTTCCGCAGACTCCTTACCTTACAACTAATGCCAACCCTATCCCTGGTGCCAGGATCTGACACTTCACCTTCATCATTGATGTCACACTCACTTCACCTTAAACCTTAAACTTATTCTTGCACAAAACCTCACATCAGAGGTGGATCCGAATTCTAACTGCAACCCTATCTCACCCGAACTCCTTATCGAACACATAACCCTAACCCTAAATCTGACCCTTGAACCAGAATCTTCACCTTCACCGTTGCTATCAACTATGACTCCCTTAATCCTCTGACTCGATCTCACACTCACACTCAATTCAGAATTTTTCGCAAATTCTGTCCATAACCATATTTTCTGCATAGACCTTTCCTTACAGAAAACCCTAACCCTAGCCCCGGATCCTTAACCTGAATGCTCACCGTCAGCATTAGTGTCACCGATGCCACATCTTGATGATGAAGTCCAAGCTGGCCTTCACCCACACGTCAGAGTAGGATGCTTAATCTAAACATAACCACATCCACCGCATAAACTTTAGACAATTGCCTAACCCTAACCCTAGCACATTCCTGTGACCTGAGCCTCCAAAATCATCATGGACGTCACCCTTGCCTCACTGCGACTCAATTGGACAGTTGCCCTAAACTTGGAGGAGGACCCTCAGTCTAAACGTACCAATTGCCTGCCCCTACAGCTTTCCAAAAACCTAACCCTAACACTACCCCTGGCTCGGGGTCCTGACACCTCACCTTGACCATTGACGTCATCCGTGCCTCACCATAAACCTGATCCACCATCTTGCGCACCCTGTCACATCAGACTCAGAAGCTAACTCTATCCGTAAAGAGAGTGTTTCTGTACCAGAGAGAACACAGAATTTTAACCCTGAAACTGATGCCTGGACCTGTATACAGAGTGTCAGCATCGGAGACACCCAGGGATCTCCCAACACGGCAACACAATTTCACAGTGACAGTCACATCAGAGCTAGACCTTAAGTCTTATAATTAACTTATTCTTTCTGTACTAGAGCCCGAACCAGTAATTCTAACCCTAGCCATGACTCTTGGACATGCCCCTTAATCGTAACCATTGGCATCAGTCACGCTTCATCGTAACCCTTTACCTCAATCCCGCACTTGCCCTCCCATCAGAGAGAAACCTGAAGCCTTTCCATAACCCTATCCTTCCTGTACACCTTACAGAACAAAACTAAACTTTCTCTAGCCCTTGGGACTATACCTGAACCGACACCATCAGCTTCAATGTCTGTCATGCCGCACCATAAGCCTGAATCTCAAGGTCGCCGTCACCCTCACGTCAGGGACAGATGCGAACTCTAAATGTAACCGCATAATCCTGTCAATCGTACTGAACACCTAACCCTAACCCTAGTGCCGAGCCCTGGACTAGATTTTTCACCCGCAGCAATGATGTCAACTCCGACACATCTTAATTCGGAGCTTGAATCTCACACTCGCACTGACATCAGAAGAGAACCCTAATTCTTTCGGAAACCGTCTTTTCCGCACTGATTTTCTCTTACAGATAACCCTAAGCGTATCCCAGGCCCCTTTCACTGAACCGCCAACATCAGCATCGACGTCTGACATTCCTCCCCATAATCCTGAAGCTCTTTCTGGACGCTGCCCTCATGTCAGAGTCGGATCAGTACTCTAACTGTCACTCAATCTGCAGCATACTCCTTACCTTACAACTAATGCTGACCCTATCCCTGGTACCGGGATCTGACACTTCACCTTCATCATTGTTGTGACCCTCACTTCACCTGAAACTTAAACTTATTCTTGCACTCACCCTCACATCAGAGGCGGATCCGAATTCTAACTGCAACCCTACTACACCCGTACTCCTTATCAAACCCATAACCCTACCCTAGATCTGAACCTTGAATCAGATTATTCACCTTCATCGTTGCTACCCACTATGACACCCTTAATGGTGTGACTCGATCTCACACTCGCCCTCAATTTAGAATTGCACCCTAATTCTGTCCATAACCATATCATCTGCATAAACCTGCATAGGCCTTTCCTTACAGAAAACTCTAACGCTAGAACAGGTTCCTTTACCTGCATGCTCACCGCCAGCATTGATGTCACCGATGCCATACCTTAATGATGAAGTCCAAACTGGCCTTCACCCACACGTCAGAGTAGGATCCTCTATCTAAACATAACCACATCCACGGCATAAACTAAAACAATTCCCTATCCCTATCCCTAGCACATACCTGTGGCCTGACCATCCATAATCTCCATGGATGTGACCCTTGCCTCATTGTAAGCCTGCGACTGAATTGGACAGTTGCCCTAACCTTGCAGAAGGACCCTCAGTCTAAACGTACCAATACCCTGCCCCTACGGCTTTCCAAAATCCTAACCCTAACCCTAGCCCTGGCTCGTGGTCCTGACACCTCACCTTGACCATTGACGTCAACCATGCCTCACCGTAAACCTGATCCACCATCTTGCACTCCCTTTCTCATCAGAACTAGAAGCCAACACTATCCATAAAGCCAATGTCTCTGCATACCAGAGAGAACAAAAAATTTTAACTCTAAAACTGGTGCCTGGACCTATACACAAAGCGTCATTATCACAAACACCCAGGGATCTCCTCAACACGGAAACGCAAATTCACACTCGCACTCACATCAGAGGTAGACCCTAACCCTAATAATTAACTTATCCTTTCTGCACAACAGCCCTAACCTCTATATTCAAAGCCTCGCCATGACTCTTGGACCTGCCCCTTCACCATAACCATTGGCATCACCTGCGCTTCATCGTAATCCTAATCTTCAATCCCGAACGTGCCCTCCCATCGGAGAGAAACTCGAAATTTTTCCATAAACCTATCCTTCTTCTACACCTTAAGAGCACAATAAACTTACTCTAGCCCTCCGCATTTTACCTGATCCAAAACCAACAGCCTCAATGTCTGTCTTGCCGCACCATAAGCCTGAAGCTCAAGGTGGCCCTCGCCCTCACTTCAGGGTCAGATGCAAACTCTAAATGTTACTCCACATTCCTGTAAATCTTACTGAACACCTAACCCTAACCCTAGCGCGAAGCCTTGGACTAGATTCTTCACCTACAACATTGATGTCAACTAAGACACATCTTAACTCGGAGCCTGAATTTCACATTCTCAATCACAACAGAAGAGAACCCTTATTCTCACGGTAACCGTCTCTTCCGCAGAGATTTTCTCTTACAGATAGCCCTAACCCTCTCCCAGGACCCTTTCACTGAACCGCTACCATCAGCATCGACGTCTGTCATTCGTTCCCACAACCCTGAAGCTCGTTCTGGCCACTGCCCTCTTGTCAGAGTCGGATCAGAACGCTAAATGTCACTCAATTTTCCGCAGACTCCTTACCTTACAACTAATGCCAACCCTATCCCTGGCGCCAGGATCTGACACTTCACCTTCATCATTGATGTCACACTCACTTTACCTTAAACCTGAAACTTATTCTTGCCCCAAACCTCACATCAGAGGTGGATCCGAATTCTAACTGCAACCCTATCTCACCCGTACTCCTTATCGAACACATAACCCTAACCCTAGATCTGACCCTTGAACCAGAATCTTCACCTTCACCGTTGCTATCAACTATGACTCCCTTAATCCTCTGACTCGATCTCACACTCACACTCAATTCAGAATTTTTCGCAAATTCTGTCCATAACCATATTTTCTGCATAGACCTTTCCTTACAGAAAACCCTAACCCTAGCCCCGGATCCTTAACCTGAATGCTCACCGTCAGCATTGGTGTCACCGATGCCACATCTTGATGATGAAGTCCAAGCTGGCCTTCACCCACACGTCAGAGTAGGATGCTTAATCTAAACATAACCACATCCACCGCATAAACTTTAGACAATTGCCTAACCCTAACCCTAGCACATTCCTGTGACCTGAGCCTCCAAAATCATCATGGACGTCACCCTTGCCTCACTGCGACTCAATTGGACAGTTGCCCTAAACTTGGAGAAGGACCCTCAGTCTAAACGTACCAATTGCCTGCCCCTACAGCTTTCCAAAAACCTAACCCTAACACTACCCCTGGCTCGGGGTCCTGACACCTCACCTTGACCATTGACGTCATCCGTGCCTCACCATAAACCTGATCCACCATCTTGCGCACCCTGTCACATCAGACTCAGAAGCTAACTCTATCCGTAAAGAGAATGTTTCTGTATACCAGAGAGAACACAGAATTTTAACCCTGAAACTGATGCCTGGACCTGTATACAGAGTGTCAGCATCGGAGACACCCAGGGATCTCCCAACACGGAAACACAATTTCACAGTCACAGTCACATCAGAGCTAGACCTTAAGTCTTATAATTAACTTATTCTTTCTGTACTAGAGCCCGAACCAGTAATTCTAACCCTAGCCATGACTCTTGGACATGCCCCTTAATCGTAACCATTGGCATCACTCACGCTTCATCGTAACCCTTTACCTCAATCCCGCACTTGCCCTCCCATCAGAGAGAAACCTGAAGCCTTTCCATAACCCTATCCTTCCTGTACACCTTACAGAACAAAACTAAACTTACTCTAGCCCTTGGGACTATACCTGAACCGACACCGTCAGCTTCAACGTCTGTCATGCCGCACCATAAGCCTGAATCTCAAGGTCGCCGTCACCCTCACGTCAGGGACAGATGCGAACTCTAAATGTAACTGCATAATCCTGTCAATCGTACTGAACACCTAACCCTAACCCTAGTGCCGAGCCCTGGACTAGATTTTTCACCCGCAGCAATGATGTCAACTACGACACATCTTAATTCGGAGCTTGAATCTCACACTCGCACTGACATCAGAAGAGAACCCTAATTCTTTCGGAAACCGTCTTTTCCGCACTGATTTTCTCTTACAGATAACCCTAAGCGTATCCCAGGCCCCTTTCACTGAACCGCCACCATCAGCATCGACGTCTGTCATTCCTCCCCATAATCCTGAAGCTCGTTCTGGACGCTGCCCTCATGTCAGAGTCGGATCAGTACTCTAACTGTCACTCAATCTGCAGCATACTCCTTACCTTACAACTAATGCTGACCCTCTCCCTGGTACCGGGATCTGACACTTCACCTTCATCATTGTTGTGACCCTCACTTCACCTGAAACTTGAACTTATTCTTGCACTCACCCTCACATCAGAGGCGGATCCGAATTCTAACTGCAACCCTACTTCACCCGTACTCCTTATCAAACCCATAACCCTACCCTAGATCTGAACCTTGAATCAGATTATTCACCTTCATCGTTGCTACCCACTATGACACCCTTAATGGTGTGACTCGATCTCACACTCGCCCTCAATTTAGAATTGCACCCTAATTCTGTCCATCACCATATCATCTGCTTAAACCTGCATAGGCCTTTCCTTACAGAAAACTCTAACCCTAGAACAGGTTCCTTTACCTGCATGCTCACCGCCAGCATTGATGTCACCGATGCCATACCTTAATGATGAAGTCCAAACTGGCCTTCACCCACACGTCAGAGTAGGATCCTCTATCTAAACATAACCACATCCACGGCATAAACTAAAACAATTCCCTATCCCTAACCCTAGCACATACCTGTGGCCTGACCATCCATAATCTCCATGGATGTGACCCTTGCCTCATTGTAAGCCTGCGACTGAATTGGACAGTTGCCCTAACCTTGCAGAAGGACCCTCAGTCTAAACGTACCAATACCCTGCCCCTACGGCTTTCCAAAATCCTAACCCTAACCCTAGCCCTGGCTCGTGGTCCTGACACCTCACCTTGACCATTGACGTCAACCATGCCTCACCGTAAACCTGATCCACCATCTTGCACTCCCTTTCTCATCAGAACTAGAAGCCAACTCTATCCATAAAGCCAATGTCTCTGCATACCAGAGAGAACAAAAAATTTTAACTCTAAAACTGGTGCCTGGACCTATACACAAAGCGTCATTATCACAAACACCCAGGGATCTCCTCAACACGGAAACGCAAATTCACACTCGCACTCACATCAGAGGTAGACCCTAACCCTAATAATTAACTTATCCTTTCTGCACAACAGCCCTAACCTCTATATTCAAAGCCTAGCCATGACTCTTGGACCTGCCCCTTCACCATAACCATTGGCATCACCTGCGCTTCATCGTAATCCTAATCTTCAATCCCGAACGTGCCCTCCCATCGGAGAGAAACTCGAAATTTTTCCATAAACCTATCCTTCTTCTACACCTTACAGAGCACAATAAACTTACTCTAGCCCTCCGCATTTTACCTGATCCAAAACCAACAGCCTCAATGTCTGTCTTGCCGCACCATAAGCCTGAAGCTCAAGGTGGCCCTCGCCCTCACTTCAGGGTCAGATGCAAACTCTAAATGTTACTCCACATTCCTGTAAATCTTACTGAACACCTAACCCTAACCCTAGCGCGAAGCCTTGGACTAGATTCTTCACCTACAACATTGATGTCAACTAAGACACATCTTAACTCGGAGCCTGAATTTCACATTCTCAATCACAACAGAAGAGAACCCTTATTCTCTCGGTAACCGTCTCTTCCGCAGAGATTTTCTCTCACAGATAGCCCTAACCCTCTCCCAGGACCCTTTCACTGAACCGCTACCATCAGCATCGACGTCTGTCATTCGTTCCCACAACCCTGAAGCTCGTTCTGGCCACTGCCCTCTTGTCAGAGTCGGATCAGAACGCTAAATGTCACTCAATTTTCCGCAGACTCCTTACCTTACAACTAATGCCAACCCTATCCCTGGCGCCAGGATCTGACACTTCACCTTCATCATTGATGTCACACTCACTTCACCTTAAACCTGAAACTTATTCTTGCCCAAAACCTCACATCAGAGGTGGATCCGAATTCTAACTGCAACCCTATCTCACCCGTACTCCTTATCGAACACATAACCCTAACCCTAGATCTGACCCTTGAACCAGAATCTTCACCTTCACCGTTGCTATCAACTATGACTCCCTTAATCCTCTGACTCGATCTCACACTCACACTCAATTCAGAATTTTTCGCAAATTCTGTCCATAACCATATTTTCTGCATAGACCTTTCCTTACAGAAAACCCTAACCCTAGCCCCGGATCCTTAACCTGAATGCTCACCGTCAGCATTGGTGTCACCGATGCCACATCTTGATGATGAAGTCCAAGCTGGCCTTCACCCACACGTCAGAGTAGGATGCTTAATCTAAACATAACCACATCCACCGCATAAACTTTAGACAATTGCCTAACCCTAACCCTAGCACATTCCTGTGACCTGAGCCTCCAAAATCATCATGGACGTCACCCTTGCCTCACTGCGACTCAATTGGACAGTTGCCCTAAACTTGGAGAAGGACCCTCAGTCTAAACGTACCAATTGCCTGCCCCTACAGCTTTCCAAAAACCTAACCCTAACACTACCCCTGGCTCGGGGTCCTGACACCTCACCTTGACCATTGACGTCATCCGTGCCTCACCATAAACCTGATCCACCATCTTGCGCACCCTGTCACATCAGACTCAGAAGCTGACTCTATCCGTAAAGAGAATGTTTCTGTATACCAGAGAGAACACAGAATTTTAACCCTGAAACTGATGCCTGGACCTGTATACAGAGTGTCAGCATCGGAGACACCCAGGGATCTGCCAACACGGAAACACAATTTCACAGTCACAGTCACATCAGAGCTAGACCTTAAGTCTTATAATTAACTTATTCTTTCTGTACTAGAGCCCGAACCAGTAATTCTAACCCTAGCCATGACTCTTGGACATGCCCCTTAATCGTAACCATTGGCATCACTCACGCTTCATCGTAACCCTTTACCTCAATCCCGCACTTGCCCTCCCATCAGAGAGAAACCTGAAGCCTTTCCATAACCCTATCCTTCCTGTACACCTTACAGAACAAAACTAAACTTACTCTAGCCCTTGGGACTATACCTGAACCGACACCGTCAGCTTCAACGTCTGTCATGCCGCACCATAAGCCTGAATCTCAAGGTCGCCGTCACCCTCACGTCAGGGACAGATGCGAACTCTAAATGTAACTGCATAATCCTGTCAATCGTACTGAACACCTAACCCTAACCCTAGTGCCGAGCCCTGGACTAGATTTTTCACCCGCAGCAATGATGTCAACTACGACACATCTTAATTCGGAGCTTGAATCTCACACTCGCACTGACATCAGAAGAGAACCCTAATTCTTTCGGAAACCGTCTTTTCCGCACTGATTTTCTCTTACAGATAACCCTAAGCGTATCCCAGGCCCCTTTCACTGAACCGCCACCATCAGCATCGACGTCTGTCATTCCTCCCCATAATCCTGAAGCTCGTTCTGGACGCTGCCCTCATGTCAGAGTCGGATCAGTACTCTAACTGTCACTCAATCTGCAGCATACTCCTTACCTTACAACTAATGCTGACCCTATCCCTGGTACCGGGATCTGACACTTCACCTTCATCATTGTTGTGACCCTCACTTCACCTGAAACTTAAACTTATTCTTGCACTCACCCTCACATCAGAGGCGGATCCGAATTCTAACTGCAACCCTACTTCACCCGTACTCCTTATCAAACCCATAACCCTACCCTAGATCTGAACCTTGAATCAGATTATTCACCTTCATCGTTGCTACCCACTATGACACCCTTAATGGTGTGACTCGATCTCACACTCGCCCTCAATTTAGAATTGCACCCTAATTCTGTCCATAACCATATTATCTGCATAAACCTGCATAGGCCTTTCCTTACAGAAAACTCTAACCCTAGAACAGGTTCCTTTACCTGCATGCTCACCACCAGCATTGATGTCACCGATGCCATACCTTAATGATGAAGTCCAAACTGGCCTTCACCCACACGTCAGAGTAGGATCCTCTATCTAAACATAACCACATCCACGGCATAAACTAAAACAATTCCCTATCCCTAACCCTAGCACATACCTGTGGCCTGACCATCCATAATCTCCATGGATGTGACCCTTGCCTCATTGTAAGCCTGCGACTGAATTGGACAGTTGCCCTAACCTTGCAGAAGGACCCTCAGTCTAAACGTACCAATACCCTGCCCCTACGGCTTTCCAAAATCCTAACCCTAACCCTAGCCCTGGCTCGTGGTCCTGACACCTCACCTTGACCATTGACGTCAACCATGCCTCACCATAAACCTGATCCACCATCTTGCTCTCCCTTTCTCATCAGAACTAGAAGCCAACTCTATCCATAAAGCCAATGTCTCTGCATACCAGAGAGAACAAAAAATTTTAACTCTAAAACTGGTGCCTGGACCTATACACAAAGCGTCATTATCACAAACACCCAGGGATCTCCTCAACACGGAAACGCAAATTCACACTCGCACTCACATCAGAGGTAGACCCTAACCCTAATAATTAACTTATCCTTTCTGCACAACAGCCCTAACCTCTATATTCAAAGCCTAGCCATGACTCTTGGACCTGCCCCTTCACCATAACCATTGGCATCACCTGCGCTTCATCGTAATCCTAATCTTCAATCCCGAATGTGCCCTCCCATCGGAGAGAAACTCGAAATTTTTCCATAAACCTATCCTTCTTCTACACCTTACAGAGCACAATAAACTTACTCTAGCCCTCGGCATTTTACCTGATCCAAAACCAACAGCCTCAATGTCTGTCTTGCCGCACCATAAGCCTGAAGCTCAAGGTGGCCCTCGCCCTCACTTCAGGGTCAGATGCAAACTCTAAATGTTACTCCACATTCCTGTAAATCTTACTGAACACCTAACCCTAACCCTAGCGCGAAGCCTTGGACTAGATTCTTCACCTACAACATTGATGTCAACTAAGACACATCTTAACTCGGAGCCTGAATTTCACATTCTCAATCACAACAGAAGAGAACCCTTATTCTCTCGGTAACCGTCTCTTCCGCAGAGATTTTCTCTCACAGATAGCCCTAACCCTCTCCCAGGACCCTTTCACTGAACCGCTACCATCAGCATCGACGTCTGTCATTCGTTCCCACAACCCTGAAGCTCGTTCTGGCCACTGCCCTCTTGTCAGAGTCGGATCAGAACGCTAAATGTCACTCAATTTTCCGCAGACTCCTTACCTTACAACTAATGCCAACCCTATCCCTGGCGCCAGGATCTGACACTTCACCTTCATCATTGATGTCACACTCACTTCACCTTAAACCTGAAACTTATTCTTGCCCAAAACCTCACATCAGATTTGGATCCGAATTCTAACTGCAACCCTATCTCACCCGTACTCCTTATCGAACACATAACCCTAACCCTAGACCTGACCCTTGAACCAGAATCTTCACCTTCACCGTTGCTATCAACTATGACTCCCTTAATCCTCTGACTCGATCTCACACTCACACTCAATTCAGAATTTTTCGCAAATTCTGTCCATAACCATATTTTCTGCATAGACCTTTCCTTACAGAAAACCCTAACCCTAGCCCCAGATCCTTAACCTGAATGCTCACCGTCAGCATTGGTGTCACCGATGCCACATCTTGATGATGAAGTCCAAGCTGGCCTTCACCCACACGTCAGAGTAGGATGCTTAATCTAAACATAACCACATCCACCGCATAAACTTTAGACAATTGCCTAACCCTAACCCTAGCACATTCCTGTGACCTGAGCCTCCAAAATCATCATGGACGTCACCCTTGCCTCACTGCGACTCAATTGGACAGTTGCCCTAAACTTGGAGAAGGACCCTCAGTCTAAACGTACCAATTGCCTGCCCCTACAGCTTTCCAAAAACCTAACCCTAACACTACCCCTGGCTCGGGGTCCTGACACCTCACCTTGACCATTGACGTCATCCGTGCCTCACCATAAACCTGATCCACCATCTTGCGCACCCTGTCACATCAGACTCAGAAGCTGACTCTATCCGTAAAGAGAATGTTTCTGTATACCAGAGAGAACACAGAATTTTAACCCTGAAACTGATGCCTGGACCTGTATACAGAGTGTCAGCATCGGAGACACCCAGGGATCTGCCAACACGGAAACACAATTTCACAGTCACAGTCACATCAGAGCTAGACCTTAAGTCTTATAATTAACTTATTCTTTCTGTACTAGAGCCCGAACCAGTAATTCTAACCCTAGCCATGACTCTTGGACATGCCCCTTAATCGTAACCATTGGCATCACTCACGCTTCATCGTAACCCTTTACCTCAATCCCGCACTTGCCCTCCCATCAGAGAGAAACCTGAAGCCTTTCCATAACCCTATCCTTCCTGTACACCTTACAGAACAAAACTAAACTTACTCTAGCCCTTGGGACTATACCTGAACCGACACCGTCAGCTTCAACGTCTGTCATGCCGCACCATAAGCCTGAATCTCAAGGTCGCCGTCACCCTCACGTCAGGGACAGATGCGAACTCTAAATGTAACTGCATAATCCTGTCAATCGTACTGAACACCTAACCCTAACCCTAGTGCCGAGCCCTGGACTAGATTTTTCACCCGCAGCAATGATGTCAACTACGACACATCTTAATTCGGAGCTTGAATCTCACACTCGCACTGACATCAGAAGAGAACCCTAATTCTTTCGGAAACCGTCTTTTCCGCACTGATTTTCTCTTACAGATAACCCTAAGCGTATCCCAGGCCCCTTTCACTGAACCGCCACCATCAGCATCGACGTCTGTCATTCCTCCCCATAATCCTGAAGCTCGTTCTGGACGCTGCCCTCATGTCAGAGTCGGATCAGTACTCTAACTGTCACTCAATCTGCAGCATACTCCTTACCTTACAACTAATGCTGACCCTATCCCTGGTACCGGGATCTGACACTTCACCTTCATCATTGTTGTGACCCTCACTTCACCTTAAACTTAAACTTATTCTTGCACTCACCCTCACATCAGAGGCGGATCCGAATTCTAACTGCAACCCTACTTCACCCGTACTCCTTATCAAACCCATAACCCTACCCTAGATCTGAACCTTGAATCAGATTATTCACCTTCATCGTTGCTACCCACTATGACACCCTTAATGGTGTGACTCGATCTCACACTCGCCCTCAATTTAGAATTGCACCCTAATTCTGTCCATAACCATATTATCTGCATAAACCTGCATAGGCCTTTCCTTACAGAAAACTCTAACCCTAGAACAGGTTCCTTTACCTGCATGCTCACCACCAGCATTGATGTCACCGATGCCATACCTTAATGATGAAGTCCAAACTGGCCTTCACCCACACGTCAGAGTAGGATCCTCTATCTAAACATAACCACATCCACGGCATAAACTAAAACAATTCCCTATCCCTAACCCTAGCACATACCTGTGGCCTGACCATCCATAATCTCCATGGATGTGACCCTTGCCTCATTGTAAGCCTGCGACTGAATTGGACAGTTGCCCTAACCTTGCAGAAGGACCCTCAGTCTAAACGTACCAATACCCTGCCCCTACGGCTTTCCAAAATCCTAACCCTAACCCTAGCCCTGGCTCGTGGTCCTGACACCTCACCTTGACCATTGACGTCAACCATGCCTCACCATAAACCTGATCCACCATCTTGCACTCCCTTTCTCATCAGAACTAGAAGCCAACTCTATCCATAAAGCCAATGTCTCTGCATACCAGAGAGAACAAAAAATTTTAACTCTAAAACTGGTGCCTGGACCTATACACAAAGCGTCATTATCACAAACACCCAGGGATCTCCTCAACACGGAAACGCAAATTCACACTCGCACTCACATCAGAGGTAGACCCTAACCCTAATAATTAACTTATCCTTTCTGCACAACAGCCCTAACCTCTATATTCAAAGCCTAGCCATGACTCTTGGACCTGCCCCTTCACCATAACCATTGGCATCACCTGCGCTTCATCGTAATCCTAATCTTCAATCCCGAACGTGCCCTCCCATCGGAGAGAAACTCGAAATTTTTCCATAAACCTATCCTTCTTCTACACCTTACAGAGCACAATAAACTTACTCTAGCCCTCGGCATTTTACCTGATCCAAAACCAACAGCCTCAATGTCTGTCTTGCCGCACCATAAGCCTGAAGCTCAAGGTGGCCCTCGCCCTCACTTCAGGGTCAGATGCAAACTCTAAATGTTACTCCACATTCCTGTAAATCTTACTGAACACCTAACCCTAACCCTAGCGCGAAGCCTTGGACTAGATTCTTCACCTACAACATTGATGTCAACTAAGACACATCTTAACTCGGAGCCTGAATTTCACATTCTCAATCACAACAGAAGAGAACACTTATTCTCTCGGTAACCGTCTCTTCCGCAGAGATTTTCTCTCACAGATAGCCCTAACCCTCTCCCAGGACCCTTTCACTGAACCGCTACCATCAGCATCGACGTCTGTCATTCGTTCCCACAACCCTGAAGCTCGTTCTGGCCACTGCCCTCTTGTCAGAGTCGGATCAGAACGCTAAATGTCACTCAATTTTCCGCAGACTCCTTACCTTACAACTAATGCCAACCCTATCCCTGGCGCCAGGATCTGACACTTCACCTTCATCATTGATGTCACACTCACTTCACCTTAAACCTTAAACTTATTCTTGCACAAAACCTCACATCAGAGGTGGATCCGAATTCTAACTGCAACCCTATCTCACCCGTACTCCTTATCGAACACATAACCCTAACCCTAGACCTGACCCTTGAACCAGAATCTTCACCTTCACCGTTGCTATCAACTATGACTCCCTTAATCCTCTGACTCGATCTCACACTCACACTCAATTCAGAATTTTTCGCAAATTCTGTCCATAACCATATTTTCTGCATAGACCTTTCCTTACAGAAAACCCTAACCCTAGCCCCGGATCCTTAACCTGAATGCTCACCGTCAGCATTGGTGTCACCGATGCCACATCTTGATGATGAAGTCCAAGCTGGCCTTCACCCACACGTCAGAGTAGGATGCTTAATCTAAACATAACCACATCCACCGCATAAACTTTAGACAATTGCCTAACCCTAACCCTAGCACATTCCTGTGACCTGAGCCTCCAAAATCATCATGGACGTCACCCTTGCCTCACTGCGACTCAATTGGACAGTTGCCCTAAACTTGGAGAAGGACCCTCAGTCTAAACGTACCAATTGCCTGCCCCTACAGCTTTCCAAAAACCTAACCCTAACACTACCCCTGGCTCGGGGTCCTGACACCTCACCTTGACCATTGACGTCATCCGTGCCTCACCATAAACCTGATCCACCATCTTGCGCACCCTGTCACATCAGACTCAGAAGCTGACTCTATCCGTAAAGAGAATGTTTCTGTATACCAGAGAGAACACAGAATTTTAACCCTGAAACTGATGCCTGGACCTGTATACAGAGTGTCAGCATCGGAGACACCCAGGGATCTGCCAACACGGAAACACAATTTCACAGTCACAGTCACATCAGAGCTAGACCTTAAGTCTTATAATTAACTTATTCTTTCTGTACTAGAGCCCGAACCAGTAATTCTAACCCTAGCCATGACTCTTGGACATGCCCCTTAATCGTAACCATTGGCATCACTCACGCTTCATCGTAACCCTTTACCTCAATCCCGCACTTGCCCTCCCATCAGAGAGAAACCTGAAGCCTTTCCATAACCCTATCCTTCCTGTACACCTTACAGAACAAAACTAAACTTACTCTAGCCCTTGGGACTATACCTGAACCGACACCGTCAGCTTCAACGTCTGTCATGCCGCACCATAAGCCTGAATCTCAAGGTCGCCGTCACCCTCACGTCAGGGACAGATGCGAACTCTAAATGTAACTGCATAATCCTGTCAATCGTACTGAACACCTAACCCTAACCCTAGTGCCGAGCCCTGGACTAGATTTTTCACCCGCAGCAATGATGTCAACTACGACACATCTTAATTCGGAGCTTGAATCTCACACTCGCACTGACATCAGAAGAGAACCCTAATTCTTTCGGAAACCGTCTTTTCCGCACTGATTTTCTCTTACAGATAACCCTAAGCGTATCCCAGGCCCCTTTCACTGAACCGCCACCATCAGCATCGACGTCTGTCATTCCTCCCCATAATCCTGAAGCTCGTTCTGGACGCTGCCCTCATGTCAGAGTCGGATCAGTACTCTAACTGTCACTCAATCTGCAGCATACTCCTTACCTTACAACTAATGCTGACCCTATCCCTGGTACCGGGATCTGACACTTCACCTTCATCATTGTTGTGACCCTCACTTCACCTTAAACTTAAACTTATTCTTGCACTCACCCTCACATCAGAGGCGGATCCGAATTCTAACTGCAACCCTACTTCACCCGTACTCCTTATCAAACCCATAACCCTACCCTAGATCTGAACCTTGAATCAGATTATTCACCTTCATCGTTGCTACCCACTATGACACCCTTAATGGTGTGACTCGATCTCACACTCGCCCTCAATTTAGAATTGCACCCTAATTCTGTCCATAACCATATTATCTGCATAAACCTGCATAGGCCTTTCCTTACAGAAAACTCTAACCCTAGAACAGGTTCCTTTACCTGCATGCTCACCACCAGCATTGATGTCACCGATGCCATACCTTAATGATGAAGTCCAAACTGGCCTTCACCCACACGTCAGAGTAGGATCCTCTATCTAAACATAACCACATCCACGGCATAAACTAAAACAATTCCCTATCCCTAACCCTAGCACATACCTGTGGCCTGACCATCCATAATCTCCATGGATGTGACCCTTGCCTCATTGTAAGCCTGCGACTGAATTGGACAGTTGCCCTAACCTTGCAGAAGGACCCTCAGTCTAAACGTACCAATACCCTGCCCCTACGGCTTTCCAAAATCCTAACCCTAACCCTAGCCCTGGCTCGTGGTCCTGACACCTCACCTTGACCATTGACGTCAACCATGCCTCACCATAAACCTGATCCACCATCTTGCACTCCCTTTCTCATCAGAACTAGAAGCCAACTCTATCCATAAAGCCAATGTCTCTGCATACCAGAGAGAACAAAAAATTTTAACTCTAAAACTGGTGCCTGGACCTATACACAAAGCGTCATTATCACAAACACCCAGGGATCTCCTCAACACGGAAACGCAAATTCACACTCGCACTCACATCAGAGGTAGACCCTAACCCTAATAATTAACTTATCCTTTCTGCACAACAGCCCTAACCTCTATATTCAAAGCCTAGCCATGACTCTTGGACCTGCCCCTTCACCATAACCATTGGCATCACCTGCGCTTCATCGTAATCCTAATCTTCAATCCCGAATGTGCCCTCCCATCGGAGAGAAACTCGAAATTTTTCCATAAACCTATCCTTCTTCTACACCTTACAGAACACAATAAACTTACTCTAGCCCTCGGCATTTTACCTGATCCAAAACCAACAGCCTCAATGTCTGTCTTGCCGCACCATAAGCCTGAAGCTCAAGGTGGCCCTCGCCCTCACTTCAGGGTCAGATGCAAACTCTAAATGTTACTCCACATTCCTGTAAATCTTACTGAACACCTAACCCTAACCCTAGCGCGAAGCCTTGGACTAGATTCTTCACCTACAACATTGATGTCAACTAAGACACATCTTAACTCGGAGCCTGAATTTCACATTCTCAATCACAACAGAAGAGAACCCTTATTCTCTCGGTAACCGTCTCTTCCGCAGAGATTTTCTCTCACAGATAGCCCTAACCCTCTCCCAGGACCCTTTCACTGAACCGCTACCATCAGCATCGACGTCTGTCATTCGTTCCCACAACCCTGAAGCTCGTTCTGGCCACTGCCCTCTTGTCAGAGTCGGATCAGAACGCTAAATGTCACTCAATTTTCCGCAGACTCCTTACCTTACAACTAATGCCAACCCTATCCCTGGTGCCAGGATCTGACACTTCACCTTCATCATTGATGTCACACTCACTTCACCTTAAACCTTAAACTTATTCTTGCACAAAACCTCACATCAGAGGTGGATCCGAATTCTAACTGCAACCCTATCTCACCCGTACTCCTTATCGAACACATAACCCTAACCCTAGATCTGACCCTTGAACCAGAATCTTCACCTTCACCGTTGCTATCAACTATGACTCCCTTAATCCTCTGACTCGATCTCACACTCACACTCAATTCAGAATTTTTCGCAAATTCTGTCCATAACCATATTTTCTGCATAGACCTTTCCTTACAGAAAACCCTAACCCTAGCCCCGGATCCTTCACCTGAATGCTCACCGTCAGCATCGGTGTCACCGATGCCACATCTTGATGATGAAGTCCAAGCTGGCCTTCACCCACACGTCAGAGTAGGATGCTTAATCTAAACATAACCACATCCACCGCATAAACTTTAGACAATTGCCTAACCCTAACCCTAGCACATTCCTGTGACCTGAGCCTCCAAAATAATCATGGACGTCACCCTTGCCTCACTGCGACTCAATTGGACAGTTGCCCTAAACTTGGAGAAGGACCCTCAGTCTAAACGTACCAATTGCCTGCCCCTACAGCTTTCCAAAAACCTAACCCTAACACTACCCCTGGCTCGGGGTCCTGACACCTCACCTTGACCATTGACGTCATCCGTGCCTCACCATAAACCTGATCCACCATCTTGCGCACCCTGTCACATCAGACTCAGAAGCTGACTCTATCCGTAAAGAGAATGTTTCTGTATACCAGAGAGAACACAGAATTTTAACCCTGAAACTGATGCCTGGACCTGTATACAGAGTGTCAGCATCGGAGACACCCAGGGATCTGCCAACACGGAAACACAATTTCACAGTCACAGTCACATCAGAGCTAGACCTTAAGTCTTATAATTAACTTATTCTTTCTGTACTAGAGCCCGAACCAGTAATTCTAACCCTAGCCATGACTCTTGGTCATGCCCCTTAATCCTAACCATTGGCATCACTCACGCTTCATCGTAACCCTTTACTTCAATCCCGCACTTGCCCTCCCATCAGAGAGAAACCTGAAGCCTTTCCATAACCCTATCCTTCCTGTACACCTTACAGAACAAAACTAAACTTACTCTAGCCCTTGGGACTATACCTGAACCGACACCGTCAGCTTCAACGTCTGTCATGCCGCACCATAAGCCTGAATCTCAAGGTCGCCGTCACCCTCACGTCAGGGACAGATGCGAACTCTAAATATAACTGCATAATCCTGTCAATCGTACTGAACACCTAACCCTAACCCTAGTGCCGAGCCCTGGACTAGATTTTTCACCCGCAGCAATGATGTCAACTACGA
The DNA here is from genome assembly GCF_040802235.1 of Manis javanica. Taxonomy (NCBI): domain Eukaryota; kingdom Metazoa; phylum Chordata; class Mammalia; order Pholidota; family Manidae; genus Manis; species Manis javanica. The sequence continues at coordinate 38,361,828 of NC_133169.1, read as the reverse complement.
CACATCTTAATTCGGAGCTTGAATCTCACACTCGCACTGACATCAGAAGAGAACCCTAATTCTTTCGGAAACCGTCTTTTCCGCACTGATTTTCTCTTACAGATAACCCTAAGCGTATCCCAGGCCCCTTTCACTGAACCGCCACCATCAGCATCGACGTCTGTCATTCCTCCCCATAATCCTGAAGCTCGTTCTGGACGCTGCCCTCATGTCAGAGTCGGATCAGTACTCTAACTGTCACTCAATCTGCAGCATACTCCTTACCTTACAACTAATGCTGACCCTATCCCTGGTACCGGGATCTGACACTTCACCTTCATCATTGTTGTGACCCTCACTTCACCTTAAACTTAAACTTATTCTTGCACTCACCCTCACATCAGAGGCGGATCCGAATTCTAACTGCAACCCTACTTCACCCGTACTCCTTATCAAACCCATAACCCTACCCTAGATCTGAACCTTGAATCAGATTATTCACCTTCATCGTTGCTACCCACTATGACACCCTTAATGGTGTGACTCGATCTCACACTCGCCCTCAATTTAGAATTGCACCCTAATTCTGTCCATAACCATATTATCTGCATAAACCTGCATAGGCCTTTCCTTACAGAAAACTCTAACCCTAGAACAGGTTCCTTTACCTGCATGCTCACCACCAGCATTGATGTCACCGATGCCATACCTTAATGATGAAGTCCAAACTGGCCTTCACCCACACGTCAGAGTAGGATCCTCTATCTAAACATAACCACATCCACGGCATAAACTAAAACAATTCCCTATCCCTAACCCTAGCACATACCTGTGGCCTGACCATCCATAATCTCCATGGATGTGACCCTTGCCTCATTGTAAGCCTGCGACTGAATTGGACAGTTGCCCTAACCTTGCAGAAGGACCCTCAGTCTAAACGTACCAATACCCTGCCCCTACGGCTTTCCAAAATCCTAACCCTAACCCTAGCCCTGGCTCGTGGTCCTGACACGTCACCTTGACCATTGACGTCAACCATGCCTCACCATAAACCTGATCCACCATCTTGCACTCCCTTTCTCATCAGAACTAGAAGCCAACTCTATCCATAAAGCCAATGTCTCTGCATACCAGAGAGAACAAAAAATTTTAACACTAAAACTGGTGCCTGGACCTATACACAAAGCGTCATTATCACAAACACCCAGGGATCTCCTCAACACGGAAACGCAAATTCACACTCGCACTCACATCAGAGGTAGACCCTAACCCTAATAATTAACTTATCCTTTCTGCACAACAGCCCTAACCTCTATATTCAAAGCCTAGCCATGACTCTTGGACCTGCCCCTTCACCATAACCATTGGCATCACCTGCGCTTCATCGTAATCCTAATCTTCAATCCCGAATGTGCCCTCCCATCGGAGAGAAACTCGAAATTTTTCCATAAACCTATCCTTCTTCTACACCTTACAGAGCACAATAAACTTACTCTAGCCCTCGGCATTTTACCTGATCCAAAACCAACAGCCTCAATGTCTGTCTTGCCGCACCATAAGCCTGAAGCTCAAGGTGGCCCTCGCCCTCACTTCAGGGTCAGATGCAAACTCTAAATCTTACTCCACATTCCTGTAAATCTTACTGAACACCTAACCCTAAACCTAGCGCGAAGCCTTGGACTAGATTCTTCACCTACAACATTGATGTCAATTAAGACACATCTTAACTCGGAGCCTGAATTTCACATTCTCAATCACAACAGAAGAGAACACTTATTCTCTCGGTAACCGTCTCTTCCGCAGAGATTTTCTCTCACAGATAGCCCTAACCCTCTCCCTGGACCCTTTCACTGAACCGCTACCATCAGCATCGACGTCTGTCATTCGTTCCCACAACCCTGAAGCTCGTTCTGGCCACTGCCCTCTTGTCAGAGTCGGATCAGAACGCTAAATGTCACTCAATTTTCCGCAGACTCCTTACCTTACAACTAATGCCAACCCTATCCATGGCGCCAGGATCTGACACTTCACCTTCATCATTGATGTCACACTCACTTCACCTTAAACCTGAAACTTATTCTAGCACAAAACCTCACATCAGAGGTGGATCCGAATTCTAACTGCAACCCTATCTCACCCGTACTCCTTATCGAACACATAACCCTAACCCTAGACCTGACCCTTGAACCAGAATCTTCACCTTCACCGTTGCTATCAACTATGACTCCCTTAATCCTCTGACTCGATCTCACACTCACACTCAATTCAGAATTTTTCGCAAATTCTGTCCATAACCATATTTTCTGCATAGACCTTTCCTTACAGAAAACCCTAACCCTAGCCCCGGATCCTTAACCTGAATGCTCACCGTCAGCATTGGTGTCACCGATGCCACATCTTGATGATGAAGTCCAAGCTGGCCTTCACCCACACGTCAGAGTAGGATGCTTAATCTAAACATAACCACATCCACCGCATAAACTTTAGACAATTGCCTAACCCTAACCCTAGCACATTCCTGTGACCTGAGCCTCCAAAATCATCATGGACGTCACCCTTGCCTCACTGCGACTCAATTGGACAGTTGCCCTAAACTTGGAGAAGGACCCTCAGTCTAAACGTACCAATTGCCTGCCCCTACAGCTTTCCAAAAACCTAACCCTAACACTACCCCTGGCTCGGGGTCCTGACACCTCACCTTGACCATTGACGTCATCCGTGACTCACCATAAACCTGATCCACCATCTTGCGCACCCTGTCACATCAGACTCAGAAGCTGACTCTATCCGTAAAGAGAATGTTTCTGTATACCAGAGAGAACACAGAATTTTAACCCTGAAACTGATGCCTGGACCTGTATACAGAGTGTCAGCATCGGAGACACCCAGGGATCTGCCAACACGGAAACACAATTTCACAGTCACAGTCACATCAGAGCTAGACCTTAAGTCTTATAATTAACTTATTCTTTCTGTACTAGAGCCCGAACCAGTAATTCTAACCCTAGCCATGACTCTTGGACATGCCCCTTAATCGTAACCATTGGCATCACTCACGCTTCATCGTAACCCTTTACCTCAATCCCGCACTTTCCCTCCCATCAGAGAGAAACCTGAAGCCTTTCCATAACCCTATCCTTCCTGTACACCTTACAGAACAAAACTAAACTTACTCTAGCCCTTGGGACTATACCTGAACCGACACCATCAGCTTCAACGTCTCTCATGCCGCACCATAAGCCTGAATCTCAAGGTCGCCGTCACCATCACGTCAGGGACAGATGCGAACTCTAAATGTAACTGCATAATCCTGTCAATCTTACTGAACACCTAACCCTAACCCTAGTGCCAAGCCCTGGACTAGATTTTTCACCCGCAGCAATGATGTCAACTACGACACATCTTAATTCGGAGCTTGAATCTCACACTCGCACTGACATCAGAAGAGAACCCTAATTCTTTCGGAAACCGTCTTTTCCGCACTGATTTTCTCTTACAGATAACCCTAAGCGTATCCCAGGCCCCTTTCACTGAACCGCCACCATCAGCATCGACGTCTGTCATTCCTCCCCATAATCCTGAAGCTCGTTCTGGACGCTGCCCTCATGTCAGAGTCGGATCAGTACTCTAACTGTCACTCAATCTGCAGCATACTCCTTACCTTACAACTAATGCTGACCCTATCCCTGGTACCGGGATCTGACACTTCACCTTCATCATTGTTGTGACCCTCACTTCACCTTAAACTTAAACTTATTCTTGCACTCACCCTCACATCAGAGGCGGATCCGAATTCTAACTGCAACCCTACTTCACCCGTACTCCTTATCAAACCCATAACCCTACCCTAGATCTGAACCTTGAATCAGATTATTCACCTTCATCGTTGCTACCCACTATGACACCCTTAATGGTGTGACTCGATCTCACACTCGCCCTCAATTTAGAATTGCACCCTAATTCTGTCCATAACCATATTATCTGCATAAACCTGCATAGGCCTTTCCTTACAGAAAACTCTAACCCTAGAACAGGTTCCTTTACCTGCATGCTCACCACCAGCATTGATGTCACCGATGCCATACCTTAATGATGAAGTCCAAACTGGCCTTCACCCACACGTCAGAGTAGGATCCTCTATCTAAACATAACCACATCCACGGCATAAACTAAAACAATTCCCTATCCCTAACCCTAGCACATACCTGTGGCCTGACCATCCATAATCTCCATGGATGTGACCCTTGCCTCATTGTAAGCCTGCGACTGAATTGGACAGTTGCCCTAACCTTGCAGAAGGACCCTCAGTCTAAACGTACCAATACCCTGCCCCTACGGCTTTCCAAAATCCTAACCCTAACCCTAGCCCTGGCTCGTGGTCCTGACACCTCACCTTGACCATTGACGTCAACCATGCCTCACCATAAACCTGATCCACCATCTTGCACTCCCTTTCTCATCAGAACTAGAAGCCAACTCTATCCATAAAGCCAATGTCTCTGCATACCAGAGAGAACAAAAAATTTTAACTCTAAAACTGGTGCCTGGACCTATACACAAAGCGTCATTATCACAAACACCCAGGGATCTCCTCAACACGGAAACGCAAATTCACACTCGCACTCACATCAGAGGTAGACCCTAACCCTAATAATTAACTTATCCTTTCTGCACAACAGCCCTAACCTCTATATTCAAAGCCTAGCCATGACTCTTGGACCTGCCCCTTCACCATAACCATTGGCATCACCTGCGCTTCATCGTAATCCTAATCTTCAATCCCGAACGTGCCCTCCCATCGGAGAGAAACTCGAAATTTTTCCATAAACCTATCCTTCTTCTACACCTTACAGAACACAATAAACTTACTCTAGCCCTCGGCATTTTACCTGATCCAAAACCAACAGCCTCAATGTCTGTCTTGCCGCACCATAAGCCTGAAGCTCAAGGTGGCCCTCGCCCTCACTTCAGGGTCAGATGCAAACTCTAAATGTTACTCCACATTCCTGTAAATCTTACTGAACACCTAACCCTAACCCTAGCGCGAAGCCTTGGACTAGATTCTTCACCTACAACATTGATGTCAACTAAGACACATCTTAACTCGGAGCCTGAATTTCACATTCTCAATCACAACAGAAGAGAACCCTTATTCTCTCGGTAACCGTCTCTTCCGCAGAGATTTTCTCTCACAGATAGCCCTAACCCTCTCCCAGGACCCTTTCACTGAACCGCTACCATCAGCATCGACGTCTGTCATTCGTTCCCACAACCCTGAAGCTCGTTCTGGCCACTGCCCTCTTGTCAGAGTCGGATCAGAACGCTAAATGTCACTCAATTTTCCGCAGACTCCTTACCTTACAACTAATGCCAACCCTATCCCTGGTGCCAGGATCTGACACTTCACCTTCATCATTGATGTCACACTCACTTCACCTTAAACCTTAAACTTATTCTTGCACAAAACCTCACATCAGAGGTGGATCCGAATTCTAACTGCAACCCTATCTCACCCGTACTCCTTATCGAACACATAACCCTAACCCTAAATCTGACCCTTGAACCAGAATCTTCACCTTCACCGTTGCTATCAACTATGACTCCCTTAATCCTCTGACTCGATCTCACACTCACACTCAATTCAGAATTTTTCGCAAATTCTGTCCATAACCATATTTTCTGCATAGACCTTTCCTTACAGAAAACCCTAACCCTAGCCCCGGATCCTTCACCTGAATGCTCACCGTCAGCATCGATGTCACCGATGCCACATCTTGATGATGAAGTCCAAGCTGGCCTTCACCCACACGTCAGAGTAGGATGCTTAATCTAAACATAACCACATCCACCGCATAAAATTTAGACAATTGCCTAACCCTAACCCTAGCACATTCCTGTGACCTGAGCCTCCAAAATAATCATGGACGTCACCCTTGCCTCACTGCGACTCAATTGGACAGTTGCCCTAAACTTGGAGAAGGACCCTCAGTCTAAACGTACCAATTGCCTGCCCCTACAGCTTTCCAAAAACCTAACCCTAACACTACCCCTGGCTCGGGGTCCTGACACCTCACCTTGACCATTGACGTCATCCGTGCCTCACCATAAACCTGATCCACCATCTTGCGCACCCTGTCACATCAGACTCAGAAGCTGACTCTATCCGTAAAGAGAATGTTTCTGTATACCAGAGAGAACACAGAATTTTAACCCTGAAACTGATGCCTGGACCTGTATACAGAGTGTCAGCATCGGAGACACCCAGGGATCTGCCAACACGGAAACACAATTTCACAGTCACAGTCACATCAGAGCTAGACCTTAAGTCTTATAATTAACTTATTCTTTCTGTACTAGAGCCCGAACCAGTAATTCTAACCCTAGCCATGACTCTTGGACATGCCCCTTAATCGTAACCATTGGCATCACTCACGCTTCATCGTAACCCTTTACCTCAATCCCGCACTTGCCCTCCCATCAGAGAGAAACCTGAAGCCTTTCCATAACCCTATCCTTCCTGTACACCTTACAGAACAAAACTAAACTTACTCTAGCCCTTGGGACTATACCTGAACCGACACCATCAGCTTCAACGTCTGTCATGCCGCACCATAAGCCTGAATCTCAAGGTCGCCGTCACCCTCACGTCAGGGACAGATGCGAACTCTAAATGTAACTGCATAATCCTGTCAATCTTACTGAACACCTAACCCTAACCCTAGTGCCAAGCCCTGGACTAGATTTTTCACCCGCAGCAATGATGTCAACTACGACACATCTTAATTCGGAGCTTGAATCTCACACTCGCACTGACATCAGAAGAGAACCCTAATTCTTTCGGAAACCGTCTTTTCCGCACTGATTTTCTCTTACAGATAACCCTAAGCGTATCCCAGGCCCCTTTCACTGAACCGCCACCATCAGCATCGACGTCTGTCATTCCTCCCCATAATCCTGAAGCTCGTTCTGGACGCTGCCCTCATGTCAGAGTCGGATCAGTACTCTAACTGTCACTCAATCTGCAGCATACTCCTTACCTTACAACTAATGCTGACCCTATCCCTGGTACCGGGATCTGACACTTCACCTTCATCATTGTTGTGACCCTCACTTCACCTTAAACTTAAACTTATTCTTGCACTCACCCTCACATCAGAGGCGGATCCGAATTCTAACTGCAACCCTACTTCACCCGTACTCCTTATCAAACCCATAACCCTACCCTAGATCTGAACCTTGAATCAGATTATTCACCTTCATCGTTGCTACCCACTATGACACCCTTAATGGTGTGACTCGATCTCACACTCGCCCTCAATTTAGAATTGCACCCTAATTCTGTCCATAACCATATTATCTGCATAAACCTGCATAGGCCTTTCCTTACAGAAAACTCTAACCCTGGAACAGGTTCCTTTACCTGCATGCTCACCACCAGCATTGATGTCACCGATGCCATACCTTAATGATGAAGTCCAAACTGGCCTTCACCCACACGTCAGAGTAGGATCCTCTATCTAAACATAACCACATCCACGGCATAAACTAAAACAATTCCCTATCCCTAACCCTAGCACATACCTGTGGCCTGACCATCCATAATCTCCATGGATGTGACCCTTGCCTCATTGTAAGCCTGCGACTGAATTGGACAGTTGCCCTAACCTTGCAGAAGGACCCTCAGTCTAAACGTACCAATACCCTGCCCCTACGGCTTTCCAAAATCCTAACCCTAACCCTAGCCCTGGCTCGTGGTCCTGACACGTCACCTTGACCATTGACGTCAACCATGCCTCACCATAAACCTGATCCACCATCTTGCACTCCCTTTCTCATCAGAACTAGAAGCCAACTCTATCCATAAAGCCAATGTCTCTGCATACCAGAGAGAACAAAAAATTTTAACACTAAAACTGGTGCCTGGACCTATACACAAAGCGTCATTATCACAAACACCCAGGGATCTCCTCAACACGGAAACGCAAATTCACACTCGCACTCACATCAGAGGTAGACCCTAACCCTAATAATTAACTTATCCTTTCTGCACAACAGCCCTAACCTCTATATTCAAAGCCTAGCCATGACTCTTGGACCTGCCCCTTCACCATAACCATTGGCATCACCTGCGCTTCATCGTAATCCTAATCTTCAATCCCGAACGTGCCCTCCCATCGGAGAGAAACTCGAAATTTTTCCATAAACCTATCCTTCTTCTACACCTTACAGAGCACAATAAACTTACTCTAGCCCTCGGCATTTTACCTGATCCAAAACCAACAGCCTCAATGTCTGTCTTGCCGCACCATAAGCCTGAAGCTCAAGGTGGCCCTCGCCCTCACTTCAGGGTCAGATGCAAACTCTAAATCTTACTCCACATTCCTGTAAATCTTACTGAACACCTAACCCTAACCCTAGCGCGAAGCCTTGGACTAGATTCTTCACCTACAACATTGATGTCAATTAAGACACATCTTAACTCGGAGCCTGAATTTCACATTCTCAATCACAACAGAAGAGAACCCTTATTCTCTCGGTAACCGTCTCTTCCGCAGAGATTTTCTCTTACAGATAGCCCTAACCCTCTCCCAGGACCCTTTCACTGAACCGCTACCATCAGCATCGACGTCTGTCATTCGTTCCCACAACCCTGAAGCTCGTTCTGGCCACTGCCCTCTTGTCAGAGTCGGATCAGAACGCTAAATGTCACTCAATTTTCCGCAGACTCCTTACCTTACAACTAATGCCAACCCTATCCCTGGTGCCAGGATCTGACACTTCACCTTCATCATTGATGTCACACTCACTTCACCTTAAACCTTAAACTTATTCTTGCACAAAACCTCACATCAGAGGTGGATCCGAATTCTAACTGCAACCCTATCTCACCCGTACTCCTTATCGAACACATAACCCTAACCCTAGATCTGACCCTTGAACCAGAATCTTCACCTTCACCGTTGCTATCAACTATGACTCCCTTAATCCTCTGACTCGATCTCACACTCACACTCAATTCAGAATTTTTCGCAAATTCTGTCCATAACCATATTTTCTGCATAGACCTTTCCTTACAGAAAACCCTAACCCTAGCCCCGGATCCTTAACCTGAATGCTCACCGTCAGCATTGGTGTCACCGATGCCACATCTTGATGATGAAGTCCAAGCTGGCCTTCACCCACACGTCAGAGTAGGATGCTTAATCTAAACATAACCACATCCACCGCATAAACTTTAGACAATTGCCTAACCCTAACCCTAGCACATTCCTGTGACCTGAGCCTCCAAAATCATCATGGACGTCACCCTTGCCTCACTGCGACTCAATTGGACAGTTGCCCTAAACTTGGAGAAGGACCCTCAGTCTAAACGTACCAATTGCCTGCCCCTACAGCTTTCCAAAAACCTAACCCTAACACTACCCCTGGCTCGGGGTCCTGACACCTCACCTTGACCATTGACGTCATCCGTGCCTCACCATAAACCTGATCCACCATCTTGCGCACCCTGTCACATCAGACTCAGAAGCTGACTCTATCCGTAAAGAGAATGTTTCTGTATACCAGAGAGAACACAGAATTTTAACCCTGAAACTGATGCCTGGACCTGTATACAGAGTGTCAGCATCGGAGACACCCAGGGATCTCCCAACACGGAAACACAATTTCACAGTCACAGTCACATCAGAGCTAGACCTTAAGTCTTATAATTAACTTATTCTTTCTGTACTAGAGCCCGAACCAGTAATTCTAACCCTAGCCATGACTCTTGGACATGCCCCTTAATCGTAACCATTGGCATCACTCACGCTTCATCGTAATCCTTTACCTCAATCCCGCACTTGCCCTCCCATCAGAGAGAAACCTGAAGCCTTTCCATAACCCTATCCTTCCTGTACACCTTACAGAACAAAACTAAACTTACTCTAGCCCTTGGGACTATACCTGAACCGACACCATCAGCTTCAACGTCTGTCATGCCGCACCATAAGCCTGAATCTCAAGGTCGCCGTCACCCTCACGTCAGGGACAGATGCGAACTCTAAATGTAACTGCATAATCCTGTCAATCTTACTGAACACCTAACCCTAACCCTAGTGCCACACCCTGGACTAGATTTTTCACCCGCAGCAATGATGTCAACTACGACACATCTTAATTCGATGTCAACTACTGACATCAGACACATCTTAATTCGGAGCTTGAATCTCACACTCGCACTGACATCAGAAGAGAACCCTAATTCTTTCGGAAACCGTCTTTTCCGCACTGATTTTCTCTTACAGATAACCCTAAGCGTATCCCAGGCCCCTTTCACTGAACCGCCACCATCAGCATCGACGTCTGTCATTCCTCCCCATAATCCTGAAGCTCGTTCTGGACGCTGCCCTCATGTCAGAGTCGGATCAGTACTCTAACTGTCACTCAATCTGCAGCATACTCCTTACCTTACAACTAATGCTGACCCTATCCCTGGTACCGGGATCTGACACTTCACCTTCATCATTGTTGTGACCCTCACTTCACCTGAAACTTAAACTTATTCTTGCACTCACCCTCACATCAGAGGCGGATCCGAATTCTAACTGCAACCCTACTTCACCCGTACTCCTTATCAAACCCATAACCCTACCCTAGATCTGAACCTTGAATCAGATTATTCACCTTCATCGTTGCTACCCACTATGACACCCTTAATGGTGTGACTCGATCTCACACTCGCCCTCAATTTAGAATTGCACCCTAATTCTGTCCATAACCATATTATCTGCATAAACCTGCATAGACCTTTCCTTACAGAAAACTCTAACCCTAGAACAGGTTCCTTTACCTGCATGCTCACCACCAGCATTGATGTCACCGATGCCATACCTTAATGATGAAGTCCAAACTGGCCTTCACCCACACGTCAGAGTAGGATCCTCTATCTAAACATAACCACATCCACGGCATAAACTAAAACAATTCCCTATCCCTAACCCTAGCACATACCTGTGGCCTGACCATCCATAATCTCCATGGATGTGACCCTTGCCTCATTGTAAGCCTGCGACTGAATTGGACAGTTGCCCTAACCTTGCAGAAGGACCCTCAGTCTAAACGTACCAATTGCCTGCCCCTACAGCTTTCCAAAATCCTAACCCTAACCCTAGCACTGGCTCGTGGTCCTGACACCTCACCTTGACCATTGACGTCTTCCATTACTCACCATAAACCTGATGCACGACCTTGCACTCCTTTCTCATCAGAACTAGAAGCCAACTCTATCCATAAAGCCAATGTCTCTGCATACCAGAGAGAACAAAAAATTTTAACCCTAAAACTGGTGCCTGGACCTATACACAAAGCGTCATTATCACAAACACCCAGGGATCTCCTCAACACGGAAACGCAAATTCACACTCGCACTCACATCAGAGGTAGACCTTAACCCTAATAATTAACTTATCCTTTCTGCACAACAGCCCGAACCTCTATAATTCTAACCCTAGCCATGACTCTTGGACATGCCCCTTAATCGTAACCATAGGCATCACTCACCCTTCATCGTAATCCTTTACCTCAATCCCGCACTTGCCCTCCCATCAGAGAGAAACCTCAAGCCTTTCCCTCACCCTATCCTTCCCGTACACCTTACATAACAAAACAAAACTTACTCTAGTCCTTGGCACTATACCTGAACCAACACCAACAGCTTCAACGTCTGTCATGCCGCACCATAAGCCTGAATCTCAAGGTCGCCGTCACCCTCACGTCAGGGACAGATGCGAACTCTAAATGTAACTGCATAATCCTGTCAATCTTACTGAACACCTAACCCTAACCCTAGTGCCAAGCCCTGGACTAGATTTTTCACCCGCAGCAATGATGTCAACTACGACACATCTTAATTCGGAGCTTGAATCTCACACTCGCACTGACATCAGAAGAGAACCCTAATTCTTTCGGAAACCGTCTTTTCCGCACTGATTTTCTCTTACAGATAACCCTAAGCGTATCCCAGGCCCCTTTCACTGAACCGCCACCATCAGCATCGACGTCTGTCATTCCTCCCCATAATCCTGAAGCTCGTTCTGGACACTGCCCTCATGTCAGAGTCGGATCAGTACTCTAACTGTCACTCAATCTGCAGCATACTCCTTACCTTACAACTAATGCTGACCCTATCCCTGGTACCGGGATCTGACACTTCACCTTCATCATTGTTGTGACACTCACTTCACCTTAAACTTAAACTTATTCTTGCACTCACCCTCACATCAGAGGCGGATCCGAATTCTAACTGCAACCCTACTTCACCCGTACTCCTTATCAAACCCATAACCATAAACCTAGATCTGAACCTTGAATCAGATTATTCACCTTCATCGTTGCTACCCACTATGACACCCTTAATGGTGTGACTCGATCTCACACTCGCCCTCAATTTAGAATTGCACCCTAATTCTGTCCATAACCATATTATCTGCATAAACCTGCATAGGCCTTTCCTTACAGAAAACTCTAACCCTAGAACAGGTTCCTTTACCTGCATGCTCACCACCAGCATTGATGTCACCGATGCCATACCTTAATGATGAAGTCCAAACTGGCCTTCACCCACACGTCAGAGTAGGATCCTCTATCTAAACATAACCACATCCACGGCATAAACTAAAACAATTCCCTATCCCTAACCCTAGCACATACCTGTGGCCTGACCATCCATAATCTCCATGGATGTGACCCTTGCCTCATTGTAAGCCTGCGACTGAATTGGACAGTTGCCCTAACCTTGCAGAAGGACCCTCAGTCTAAACGTACCAATACCCTGCCCCTACGGCTTTCCAAAATCCTAACCCTAACCCTAGCCCTGGCTCGTGGTCCTGACACCTCACCTTGACCATTGACGTCAACCATGCCTCACCATAAACCTGATCCACCATCTTGCACTCCGTTTCTCATCAGAACTAGAAGCCAACTCTATCCATAAAGCCAATGTCTCTGCATACCAGAGAGAACAAAAAATTTTAACTCTAAAACTGGTGCCTGGACCTATACACAAAGCGTCATTATCACAAACACCCAGGGATCTCCTCAACACGGAAACGCAAATTCACACTCGCACTCACATCAGAGGTAGACCCTAACCCTAATAATTAACTTATCCTTTCTGCACAACAGCCCTAACCTCTATATTCAAAGCCTAGCCATGACTCTTGGACCTGCCCCTTCACCATAACCATTGGCATCACCTGCGCTTCATCGTAATCCTAATCTTCAATCCCGAACGTGCCCTCCCATCGGAGAGAAACTCGAAAATTTTCCATAAACCTATCCTTCTTCTACACCTTACAGAACACAATAAACTTACTCTAGCCCTCGGCATTTTACCTGATCCAAAACCAACAGCCTCAATGTCTGTCTTGCCGCACCATAAGCCTGAAGCTCAAGGTGGCCCTAGCCCTCACTTCAGGGTCAGATGCAAACTCTAAATGTTACTCCACATTCCTGTAAATCTTACTGAACACCTAACCCTAACCCTAGCGCGAAGCCTTGGACTAGATTCTTCACCTACAACATTGATGTCAACTAAGACACATCTTAACTCGGAGCCTGAATTTCACATTCTCAATCACAACAGAAGAGAACCCTTATTCTCTCGGTAACCGTCTCTTCCGCAGAGATTTTCTCTTACAGATAGCCCTAAACCTCTCCCAGGAACCTTTCACTGAACCGCTACCATCAGCATCGACGTCTGTCATTCGTTCCCACAACCCTGAAGCTCGTTCTGGCCACTGCCCTCTTGTCAGAGTCGGATCAGAACGCTAAATGTCACTCAATTTTCCGCAGACTCCTTACCTTACAACTAATGCCAACCCTATCCCTGGTGCCAGGATCTGACACTTCACCTTCATCATTGATGTCACACTCACTTCACCTTAAACCTGAAACTTATTCTTGCCCAAAACCTCACATCAGAGGTGGATCCGAATTCTAACTGCAACCCTATCTCACCCGTACTCCTTATCGAACACATAACCCTAACCCTAGATCTGACCATTGAACCAGAATCTTCACCTTCACCGTTGCTATCAACTATGACTCCCTTAATCCTCTGACTCGATCTCACACTCACACTCAATTCAGAATTTTTCGCAAATTCTGTCCATAACCATATTTTCTGCATAGACCTTTCCTTACAGAAAACCCTAACCCTAGCCCCGGATCCTTAACCTGAATGCTCACCGTCAGCATCGGTGTCACCGATGCCACATCTTGATGATGAAGTCCAAGCTGGCCTTCACCCACACGTCAGAGTAGGATGCTTAATCTAAACATAACCACATCCACCGCATAAACTTTAGACAATTGCCTAACCCTAACCCTAGCACATTCCTGTGACCTGAGCCTCCAAAATCTTCATGGATGTCACACTTGCCTCACTGCGACTCAATTGGACAGTTGCCCTAAACTTGGAGAAGGACCCTCAGTCTAAGCGTACCAATTGCCTAACCCCTACAGCTTTCCAAAAACCTAACCCTAACACTACCCCTGGCTCGGGCTCCTGAGACCTCACCTTGACCATTGACGTCATCCGTGCCTCACCATAAACCTGATCCACCATCTTGCGCACCCTGTCACATCAGACTCAGAAGCTAACTCTATCCGTAAAGAGAATGTTTCTGTATACCAGAGAGAACACAGAATTTTAACCCTGAAACTGATGCCTGGACCTGTATACAGAGTGTCAGCATCGGAGACACCCAGGGATCTCCCAACACGGAAACACAATTTCACAGTCACAGTCACATCAGAGCTAGACCTTAAGTCTTATAATTAACTTATTCTTTCTGTACTAGAGCCCGAACCAGTAATTCTAACCCTAGCCATGACTCTTGGACATGCCCCTTAATCGTAACCATTGGCATCACTCACGCTTCATTGTAATCCTTTACCTCAATCCCGCACTTGCCCTCCCATCAGAGAGAAACCTGAAGCCTTTCCATAACCCTATCCTTCCTGTACACCTTACAGAACAAAACTAAACTTACTCTAGCCCTTGGGACTATACCTGAACCGACACCGTCAGCTTCAACATCTGTCATGCCGCACCATAAGCCTGAATCTCAAGGTAGCCGTCACCCTCACGTCAGGGACAGATGCGAACTCTGGCTCGTGGTCCTGACACCTCACCTTGACCATTGACGTCAACCATGCCTCACCATAAACCTGATCCACCATCTTGCACTCCCTTTCTCATCAGAACTAGAAGCCAACTCTATCCATAAAGCCAATGTCTCTGCATACAAGAGAGAACAAAAAAATTTAATTCTAAAACTGGTGCCTGGACCTATACACAAAGCGTCATTATCACAAACACCCAGGGATCTCCTCAACACGGAAACGCAAATTCACACTCGCACTCACATCAGAGGTAGACCCTAACCCTAATAATTAACTTATCCTTTCTGCACAACAGCCCTAACCTCTATATTCAAAGCCTAGCCATGACTCTTGGACCTGCCCCTTCACCATAACCATTGGCATCACCTGCGCTTCATCGTAATCCTAATCTTCAATCCCGAACGTGCCCTCCCATCGGAGAGAAACTCGAAATTTTTCCATAAACCTATCCTTCTTCTACACCTTACAGAACACAATAAACTTACTCTAGCCCTCGGCATTTTACCTGATCCAAAACCAACAGCCTCAATGTCTGTCTTGCCGCACCATAAGCCTGAAGCTCAAGGTGGCCCTCGCCCTCACTTCAGGGTCAGATGCAAACTCTAAATGTTACTCCACATTCCCTTAAATCTTACTGAACACCTAACCCTAACCCTAGCGCGAAGCCTTGGACTAGATTCTTCACCTACAACATTGATGTCAACTAAGACACATCTTAACTCGGAGCCTGAATTTCACATTCTCAATCACAACAGAAGAGAACCCTTATTCTCTCGGTAACCGTCTCTTCCGCAGAGATTTTCTCTCTCAGATAGCCCTAAACCTCTCCCAGGACCCTTTCACTGAACCGCTACCATCAGCATCGACGTCTGCCATTCGTTCCCACAACCCTGAAGCTCGTTCTGGCCACTGCCCTCTTGTCAGAGTCGGATCAGAACGCTAAATGTCACTCAATTTTCCGCAGACTCCTTACCTTACAACTAATGCCAACCCTATCCCTGGTGCCAGGATCTGACACTTCACCTTCATCATTGATGTCACACTCACTTCACCTTAAACCTTAAACTTATTCTTGCACAAAACCTCACATCAGAGGTGGATCCGGATTCTAACTGCAACCCTATCTCACCCGTACTCCTTATCGAACACATAACCCTAACCCTAGATCTGACCCTAGAACCAGAATCTTCACCTTCACCGTTGCTATCAACTATGACTCCCTTAATCCTCTGACTCGATCTCACACTCACACTCAATTCAGAATTTTTCACAAATTCTGTCCATAACCATATTTTCTGCATAGACCTTTCCTTACAGAAAACCCTAACCCTAGCCCCGGATCCTTAACCTGAATGCTCACCGTCAGCATTGGTGTCACCGATGCCACATCTTGATGATGAAAACCAAGCTGGCCTTCACCCACACGTCAGAGTAGGATGCTTAATCTAAACATAACCACATCCACCGCATAAACTTTAGACAATTGCCTAACCCTAACCCTAGCACATTCCTGTGACCTGAGCCTCCAAAATCATCATGGACGTCACCCTTGCCTCACTGCGACTCAACTGGACAGTTGCCCTAAACTTGGAGAAGGACCTTCAGTCTAAACGTACCAATTGCCTGCCCCTACAGCTTTCCAAAAACCTAACCCTAACACTACCCCTGGCTCGGGGTCCTGACACCTCACCTTGACCATTGACGTCATCCGTGCCTCACCATAAACCTGATCCACCATCTTGCGCACCCTGTCACATCAGACTCAGAAGGTAACTCTATCCGTAAAGAGAATGTTTCTGTATACCAGAGAGAACACAGAATTTTAACCCTGCAACTGATGCCTGGACCTGTATACAGTGTGTCAGCATCGGAGACAGCCAGGGATCTCCCAACACGGAAACA
The DNA here is from genome assembly GCF_040802235.1 of Manis javanica. Classification (NCBI taxonomy): domain Eukaryota; kingdom Metazoa; phylum Chordata; class Mammalia; order Pholidota; family Manidae; genus Manis; species Manis javanica. Next base: position 38,344,779 of record NC_133169.1, on the reverse strand, counting down.
CAATTTCACAGTCACAGTCACATCAGAGCTAGACCTTAAGTCTCATAATTAACTTATTCTTTCTGTACTAGAGCCCGAACCAGTAATTCTAACCCTAGCCATGACTCTTGGTCATGCCCCTTAATCGTAACCATTGGCATCACTCACGCTTCATCGTAATCCTTTACCTCAATCCCGCACTTGCGCTCCCATCAGAGAGAAACCTGAAGGCTTTCCATAACCCTATTCTTCCTGTACACCGTACAGAACAAAACTAAACTTACTCCAGCCTTTGGGACTATATCTGAACCGACACCGTCAGCTTCAACGTCTGTCATGCCGCACCATAAGCCTGAATCTCAAGGTCGCCGTCACCCTCACGTCAGGGACAGATGCGAACTCTAAATGTAACTGCATAATCCTGTCAATCGTACTGAACACCTAACCCTAACCCTAGTGCCAAGCCCTGGACTAGATTTTTCACCCGCAGCAATGATGTCAACTACGACACATCTTAATTCGGAGCTTGAATCTCACACTCGCACTGACATCAGAAGAGAACCCTAATTCTTTCGGAAACCGTCTTTTCCGCACTGATTTTCTCTTACAGATAACCCTAAGCGTATCCCAGGCCCCTTTCACTGAACCGCCACCATCAGCATCGACGTCTGTCATTCCTCCCCATAATCTTGAAGCTCGTTCTGGACGCTGCCCTCATGTCAGAGTCGGATCAGTACTCTAACTGTCACTCAATCTGCAGCATACTCCTTACCTTACAACTAATGCTGACCCTATCCCTGGTACCGGGATCTGACACTTCACCTTCATCATTGTTGTGACACTCACTTCACCTGAAACTTAAACTTATTCTTGCACTCACCCTCACATCAGAGGCGGATCTGATTTCTAACTGCAACCCTACTTCACCCGTAATCCTTATCAAACCCATAACCCTACCCTAGATCTGAACCTTGAATCAGATTATTCACCTTCATCGTTGCTACCCACTATGACACCCTTAATGGTGTGACTCGATCTCACACTCGCCCTCAATTTAGAATTGCACCCTAATTCTGTCCATAACCATATTATCTGCATAAACCTGCATAGGCCTTTCCTTACAGAAAACTCTAACCCTAGAACAGGTTCCTTTACCTGCATGCTCACCACCAGCATTGATGTCACCGATGCCATACCTTAATGATGAAGTCCAAACTGGCCTTCACCCACACGTCAGAGTAGGATCCTCTATCTAAACATAACCACATCCACGGCATAAACTAAAACAATTCCCTATCCCTAACCCTAGCACATACCTGTGGCCTGACCATCCATAATCTCCATGGATGTGACCCTTGCCTCATTGTAAGCCTGCGACTGAATTGGACAGTTGCCCTAACCTTGCAGAAGGACCCTCAGTCTAAACGTACCAACACCCTGCCCCTACGGCATTCCAAAATCCTAACCCTAACCCTAGCCCTGGCTCGTGGTCCTGACACCTCACCTTGACCATTGACGTCAACCATGCCTCAACATAAACCTGATCCACCATCTTGCACTCCGTTTCTCATCAGAACTAGAAGCCAACTCTATCCATAAAGCCAGTGTCTCTGCATACCAGAGAGAACAAAAAATTTTAACTCTAAAACTGGTGCCTGGACCTATACACAAAGCGTCATTATCACAAACACCCAGGGATCTCCTCAACACGGAAACGCAAATTCACACTCGCACTCACATCAGAGGTAGACCCTAACCCTAATAATTAACTTATCCTTTCTGCACAACAGCCCTAACCTCTATATTCAAAGCCTAGCCATGACTCTTGGACCTGCCCCTTCACCATAACCATTGGCATCACCTGCGCTTCATCGTAATCCTAATCTTCAATCCCGAACGTGCCCTCCCATCGGAGAGAAACTCGAAATTTTTCCATAAACCTATCCTTCTTCTACACCTTACAGAACACAATAAACTTACTCTATCCCTCGGCATTTTACCTGATCCAAAACCAACAGCCTCAATGTCTGTCTTGTCGCACCATAAGCCTGAAGCTCAAGGTGGCCCTCGCCCTCACTTCAGGGTCAGATGCAAACTCTAAATGTTACTCCACATTCCTGTAAATCTTACTGAACACCTACCCCTAACCCTGGCGCGAAGCCTTGGACTAGATTCTTCACCTACAACATTGATGTCAACTAAGACACATCTTAACTCGGAGCCTGAATTTCACATTCTCAATCACAACAGAAGAGAACCCTTATTCTCTCGGTAACCGTCTCTTCCGCAGAGATTTTCTCTCACAGATAGCCCTAACCCTCTCCCAGGACCCTTTCATTGAACCGCTACCATCAGCATCGACGTCTGTCATTCGTTCCCACAACCCTGAAGCTCGTTCTGGCCACTGCCCTCTTGTCAGAGTCGGATCAGAACGCTAAATGTCACTCAATTTTCCGCAGACTCCTTACCTTACAACTAATGCCAACCCTATCCCTGGTGCCAGGATCTGACACTTCACCTTCATCATTGATGTCACACTCACTTCACCTTAAACCTTAAACTTATTCTTGCACAAAACCTCACATCAGAGGTGGATCCGAATTCTAACTGCAACCCTATCTCACCCGTACTCCTTATCGAACACATAACCCTAACCCTAGACCTGACCCTTGAACCAGAATCTTCACCTTCACCGTTGCTATCAACTATGACTCCCTTAATCCTCTGACTCGATCTCACACTCACACTCAATTCAGAATTTTTCGAAAATTCTGTCCATAACCATATTTTCTGCATAGACCTTTCCTTACAGAAAACCCTAACCCTAGCCACGGATCCTTAACCTGAATGCTCACCGTCAGCATTGGTGTCACCGGTGCTACATCTTGATGATGAAGTCCAAGCTGGCTTTCACCAACACGTCACAGTAGGATGCTTAATCTAAACATAACCACATCCACCGCATAAACTTTAGACAATTACCTAACCCTAACTCTAGCACATTCCTGTGACCTGAGCCTCCAAAATCATCATGGACGTCACCCTTGCCTCACTGCGACTCAATTGGACAGTTGCCCTAAACTTGGAGAAGGACCCTCAGTCTAAACGTACCAATTGCCTGCCCCTACAGCTTTCCAAAAACCTAACCCTAACACTACCCCTGGCTCGGGGTCCTGACACCTCACCTTGACCATTGACGTCATCCGTGCCTCAAAATAAACCTGATCCACCATCTTGCGCACCCTGTCACATCAGACTCAGAAGCTAACTCTATCCGTAAAGAGAATGTTTCTGTATACCAGAGAGAACACAGAATTTTAACCCTGCAACTGATGCCTGGACCTGTATACAGTGTGTCAGCATCGGAGACAGCCAGGGATCTCCCAACACGGAAACACAATTTCACAGTCACAGTCACATCAGAGCTAGACCTTAAGTCTCATATTTAACTTATTCTTTCTGTACTAGAGCCCGAACCAGTAATTCTAACCCTAGCCATGACTCTTGGTCATGCCCCTTAATCGTAACCATTGGCATCACTCACGCTTCATCGTAATCCTTTACCTCAATCCCGCACTTGCCCTCCCATCAGAGAGAAACCTGAAGGCTTTCCATAACCCTATCCTTCCTGTACACCGTACAGAACAAAACTAAACTTACTCTAGCCCTTGGGACTATATCTGAACCGACACCGTCAGCTTCAACGTCTGTCATGCCGCACCATAAGCCTGAATCTCAAGGTCGCCGTCACCCTCACGTCAGGGACAGATGCGAACTCTAAATGTAACTGCATAATCCTGTCAATCGTACTGAACACCTAACCCTAACCCTAGTGCCAAGCCCTGGACTAGATTTTTCACCCGCAGCAATGATGTCAACTACGACACATCTTAATTCGGAGCTTGAATCTCACACTCGCACTGACATCAGAAGAGAACCCTAATTCTTTCGGAAACCGTCTTTTCCGCACTGATTTTCTCTTACAGATAACCCTAAGCGTATCCCAGGCCCCTTTCACTGAACCGCCACCATCAGCATCGACGTCTGTCATTCCTCCCCATAATCTTGAAGCTCGTTCTGGACGCTGCCCTCATGTCAGAGTCGGATCAGTACTCTAACTGTCACTCAATCTGCAGCATACTCCTTACCTTACAACTAATGCTGACCCTATCCCTGGTACCGGGATCTGACACTTCACCTTCATCATTGTTGTGACACTCACTTCACCTGAAACTTAAACTTATTCTTGCACTCACCCTCACATCAGAGGCGGATCTGATTTCTAACTGCAACCCTACTTCACCCGTAATCCTTATCAAACCCATAACCCTACCCTAGATCTGAACCTTGAATCAGATTATTCACCTTCATCGTTGCTACCCACTATGACACCCTTAATGGTGTGAGTCGATCTCACACTCGCCCTCAATTTAGAATTGCACCCTAATTCTGTCCATAACCATATTATCTGCATAAACCTGCATAGGCCTTTCCTTACAGAAAACTCTAACCCTAGAACAGGTTCCTTTACCTGCATGCTCACCACCAGCATTGATGTCACCGATGCCATACCTTAATGATGAAGTCCAAACTGGCCTTCACCCACACGTCAGAGTAGGATCCTATATCTAAACATAACCACATCCACGGCATAAACTAAAACAATTCCCTATCCCTAACCCTAGCACATACCTGTGGCCTGACCATCCATAATCTCCATGGATTTGACCCTTGCCTCATTGTAAGCCTGCGACTGAATTGGACAGTTGCCCTAAACTTGCAGAAGGACCCTCAGTCTAAACGTACCAATACCCTGCCCCTACGGCTTTCCAAAATCCTAACCCTAACCCTAGCCCTGGCTCGTGGTCCTGACACCTCACCTTGACCATTGACGTCAACCATGCCTCACCATAAACCTGATCCACCATCTTGCACTCCCTTTCTCATCAGAACTAGAAGCCAACTCTATCCATAAAGCCACTGTCTCTGCATACCAGAGAGAACAAAAAATTTTAACTCTAAAACTGGTGCCTGGACCTATACACAAAGCGTCATTATCACAAACACCCAGGGATCTCCTCAACACGGAAACGCAAATTCACACTCGCACTCACATCAGAGGTAGACCCTAACCCTAATAATTAACTTATCCTTTGTGCACAACAGACCTAACCCCTATATTCAAAGCCTAGCCATGACTCTTGGACCTGCCCCTTCACCATAACCATTGGCATCACCTGCGCTTTATCGTAATCCTAATCTTCAATCCCGAACGTGCCCTCCCATCGGAGAGAAACTCGAAATTTTTCCATAAACCTATCCTTCTTCTACACCTTACAGAACACAATAAACTTACTCTAGCCCTCGGCATTTTACCTGATCCAAAACCAACAGCCTCAATGTCTGTCTTGCCGCACCATAAGCCTGAAGCTCAAGGTGGCCCTCGCCCTCACTTCAGGGTCAGATGCAAACTCTAAATGTTACTCCACATTCCTGTAAATCTTACTGAACACCTAACCCTAACCCTAGCGCGAAGCCTTGGACTAGATTCTTCACCTACAACATTGATGTCAACTAAGACACATCTTAACTCGGAGCCTGAATTTCACATTCTCAATCACAACAGAAGAGAACCCTTATTCTCTCGGTAACCGTCTCCTCCGCAGAGATTTTCTCTCACAGATAGCCCTAACCCTCTCCCAGGACCCTTTCACTGAACCGCTACCATCAGCATCGACGTCTGTCATTCGTTCCCACAACCCTGAAGCTCGTTCTGGCCACTGCCCTCTTGTCAGAGTCGGATCAGAACGCTAAATGTCACTCAGTTTTCCGCAGACACCTTACCTTACAACTAATGCCAACCCTATCCCTGGTGCCAGGATCTGACACTTCACCTTCATCATTGATGTCACACTCACTTCACCTTAAACCTTAAACTTATTCTTGCACAAAACCTCACATCAGAGGTGGATCCGAATTCTAACTGCAACCCTATCTCACCCGTACTCCTTATCGAACACATAACCCTAACCCTAGATCTGACCCTTGAACCAGAATCTTCACCTTCACCGTTGCTATCAACTATGACTCCCTTAATCCTCTGACTCGATCTCACACTCACACTCAATTCAGAATTTTTCGCAAATTCTGTCCATAACCATATTTTCTGCACTGACCTTTCCTTACAGAAAACCCTAACCCTAGCCCCGGATCCTTAACCTGAATGCTCACCGTCAGCATTGGTGTCACCGATGCCACATCTTGATGATGAAGTCCAAGCTGGCCTTCACCCACACGTCAGAGTAGGATGCTTAATCTAAACATAACCACATCCACCGCATAAATTTTAGACAATTACCTAACCCTAACCCTAGCACATTCCTGTGACCTGAGCCTCCAAAATCATCATGGACGTCACTCCTGCCTCACTGCGACTCAATTGGACAGTTTCCCTAAACTTGGAGAAGGACCCTCAGTCTAAACGTACAAATTGCCTGCCCCTACAGCTTAACAAAAACCTAACCCTAACACTACCCCTGGCTCGGGGTACTGACACCTCACCTTGACCATTGACGTCATCCGTGCCTCACCATAAAACTGATCCATCATCTTGCGCACCCTGTCACATCAGACTCAGAAACTGACTCTATCCGTAAAGAGAATGTTTCTGTATACCAGAGAGAACACAGAATTTTAACACTGAAACTGATGCCTGGACCTGTATACAGAGTGTCAGCATCGGAGACACCCAGGGATCTCCCAAAACGGAAACACAATTTCACAGTCACAGTCACATCAGAGCTACACCTTAAGTCGTATAATTAACTTATTCTTTCTGTACTAGAGCCCGAACCAGTAATTCTAACCCTAGCCATGACTCTTGGACATGCCCCTTAATCGTAACCATTGGCATCACTCACGCTTCATCGTAATCCTTTACCTCAATCCCGCACTTGCCCTCCCATCAGAGAGAAACCTGAAGCCTTTCCATAACCCTATCCTTCCTGTACACCTTACAGAACAAAACTAAACTTTCTCTAGCCCTTGGGACTATACCTGAACCGACACCATCAGCTTCAACATCTGTCATGCTGCACCATAAGCCTGAATCTCAAGGTCGCCGTCACCCTCACGTCAGGGACAGATGCGAACTCTAAATGTAACTGCATAATCCTGTCAATCGTACTGAACACCTAACCCTAACCCTAGTGCCGAGCCCTGGACTAGATTTTTCACCCGCAGCAATGATGTCAACTACGACACATCTTAATTCGGAGCTTGAATCTCACACTCGCACTGACATCAGAAGAGAACCCTAATTCTTTCGGAAACCGTCTTTTCCGCACTGATTTTCTCTTACAGATAACCCTAAGCGTATCCCAGGCCCCTTTCACTGAACCGCCACCATCAGCATCGACGTCTGTCATTCCTCCCCATAATGCTGAAGCTCGTTCTGGACGCTGCCCTCATGTCAGAGTCGGATCAGTACTCTAACTGTCACTCAATCTGCAGCATACTCCTTACCTTACAACTAATGCTGACCCTATCCCTGGTACCGGGATCTGACACTTCACCTTCATCATTGTTGTGACCCTCACTTCACCTTAAACTTAAACTTATTCTTGCACTCACCCTCACATCAGAGGCGGATCCGAATTCTAACTGCAACCCTACTTCACCCGTACTCCTTATCAAACCCATAACCCTACCCTAGATCTGAACCTTGAATCAGATTATTCACCTTCATCGTTGCTACCCACTATGACACCCTTAATGGTGTGACTCGATCTCACACTCGCCCTCAATTTAGAATTGCACCCTAATTCTGTCCATAACCATATCATCTGCATAAACCTGCATAGGCCTTTCCTTACAGAAAACTCTAACCCTAGAACAGGTTCCTTTACCTGCATGCTCACCGCCAGCATTGATGTCACCGATGCCATACCTTAATGATGAAGTCCAAACTGGCCTTCACCCACACGTCAGAGTAGGATCCTCTATCTAAACATAACCACATCCACGGCATAAACTAAAACAATTCCCTATCCCTAACCCTAGCACATACCTGTGGCCTGACCATCCATAATCTCCATGGATGTGACCCTTGCCTCATTGTAAGCCTGCGACTGAATTGGACAGTTGCCCTAACCTTGCAGAAGGACCCTCAGTCTAAACGTACCAATACCCTGCCCCTACGGCTTTCCAAAATCCTAACCCTAACCCTATCCCTGGCTCGTGGTCCTGACAACTCACCTTGACCGTTGACGTCAACCATGCCTCACCATTAACCTGATCCACCATCTTGCACTCCCTTTCTCATCAGAACTAGAAGCCAACTCTATCCATAAAGCCAATGTCTCTGCATACCAGAGAGAACAAAAAATTTTAACTCTAAAACTGGTGCCTGGACCTATACACAAAGCGTCATTATCACAAACACCCAGGGATCTCCTCAACACGGAAACGCAAATTCACACTCGCACTCACATCAGAGGTAGACCCTAACCCTAATAATTAACTTATCGTTTCTGCACAACAGCCCTAACCTCTATATTCAAAGCCTAGCCATGACTCTTGGACCTGCCCCTTCACCATAACCATTGGCATCACCTGCGCTTCATCGTAATCCTAATCTTCAATCCCGAACGTGCCCTCCCATCGGAGAGAAACTCGAAATTTTTCCATAAACCTATCCTTCTTCTACACCTTAAGAGCACAATAAACTTACTCTAGCCCTCCGCATTTTACCTGATCCAAAACCAACAGCCTCAATGTCTGTCTTGCCGCACCATAAGCCTGAAGCTCAAGGTGGCCCTCGCCCTCACTTCAGGGTCAGATGCAAACTCTAAATGTTACTCCACATTCCTGTAAATCTTACTGAACACCTAACCCTAACCCTAGCGCGAAGCCTTGGACTAGATTCTTCACCTACAACATTGATGTCAACTAAGACACATCTTAACTCGGAGCCTGAATTTCACATTCTCAATCACAACAGAAGAGAACCCTTATTCTCTCGGTAACCATCTCTTCCGCAGAGATTTTCTCTCACAGATAGCCCTAACCCTCTCCCAGGACCCTTTCACTGAACCGCTACCATCAGCATCGACGTCTGCCATTCGTTCCCACAACCCTGAAGCTCGTTCTGGCCACTGCCCTCATGTCAGAGTCGGATCAGAACGCTAAATGTCACTCAATTTTCCGCAGACTCCTTACCTTACAACTAATGCCAACCCTCTCCCTGGTGCCAGGATCTGACACTTCTCCTTCATCATTGATGTCACACTCACTTCACCTTAAACCTGAAACTTATTCTTGCCCAAAACCTCACATCAGAGGTGGATCCGAATTCTAACTGCAACCCTATCTCACCCGTACTCCTTATCGAACACATAACCCTAACCCTAGACCTGACCCTTGAACCAGAATCTTCACCTTCACCGTTGCTATCAACTATGACTCCCTTAATCCTCTGACTCGATCTCACACTCACACTCAATTCAGAATTTTTCGCAAATTCTGTCCATAACCATATTTTCTGCATAGACCTTTCCTTACAGAAAACCCTAACCCTAGCCCCGGATCCTTAACCTGAATGCTCACCGTCAGCATCGGTGTCACCGATGCCACATCTTGATGATGAAGTCCAAGCTGGCCTTCACCCACACGTCAGAGTAGGATGCTTAATCTAAACATAACCACATCCACCGCATAAACTTTAGACAATTGCCTAACCCTAACCCTAGCACATTCCTGTGACCTGAGCCTCCAAAATCTTCATGGATGTCACCCTTGCCTCACTGCGACTCAATTGGACAGTTGCCCTAAACTTGGAGAAGGACCCTCAGTCTAAACGTACCAATTGCCTGCCCCTGCAGCTTACCAAAAACCTAACCCTAACACTTCCCCTGGCTCGGGGTCCTGACACCTCACCTTGACCATTGACGTCATCCATGCCTCACCATAAACCTGATCCACCATCTTGCGCACCCTGTCACATCAGACTCAGAAGCTAACTCTATCCGTAAAGAGAATGTTTCTGTATACCAGAGAGAACACAGAATTTTAACCCTGAGACTGATGCCTGGACCTGTATACAGAGTGTCAGCATCGGAGACACCCAGGGATCTCCCAACACGGAAACACAATTTCACAGTCACAGTCACATCAGAGCTAGACCTTAAGTCTTATAATTAACTTATTCTTTCTGTACTAGAGCCCGAACCAGTAATTCTAACCCTAGCCATGACTCTTGGACATGCCCCTTAATCGTAACCATTGGCATCACTCACGCTTCATCGTAATCCTTTACCTCAATCCCGCACTTGCCCTCCCATCAGAGAGAAACCTGAAGCCTTCCCATAACCCTATCCTTCCTGTACACCTTACTGAACAAAACTAAACTTACTCTAGCCCTTGGAACTATACCTGAACCGACACCATCAGCTTCAACGTCTGTCATGCCGCACCATAAGCCTGAATCTCAAGGTCGCCGTCACCCTCACGTCAGGGACAGATGCGAACTCTAAATGTAACTGCATAATCCTGTCAATCTTACTGAACACCTAACCCTAACCCTAGTGCCAAGCCCTGGACTAGATTTTTCACCAACAGCAATGATGTCAACTACGACACATCTTAATTCGGAGCTTGAATCTCACACTCGCACTGACATCAGAAGAGAACCCTAATTCTTTCGGAAACCGTCTTTTCCGCACTGATTTTCTCTTACAGATAACCCTAAGCGTATCCCAGGCCCCTTTCACTGAACCGCCACCATCAGCATCGACGTCTGTCATTCCTCCCCATAATCCTGAAGCTCGTTCTGGACGCTGCCCTCATGTCAGAGTCGGATCAGTACTCTAACTGTCACTCAATCTGCAGCATACTCCTTTCCTTACAACTAATGCTGACCCTATCCCTGGTACCGGGATCTGACACTTCACCTTCATCATTGTTGTGACCCTCACTTCACCTTAAACCTTAAACTTATTCTTGCACTCACCCTCACATCAGAGGCGGATCCGAATTCTAACTGCAACCCTACTTCACCCGTACTCCTTATCAAACCCATAACCCTAACCCTAGATCTGAACCTTGAATCAGATTATTCACCTTCATCGTTGCTACCCACTATGACACCCTTAATGGTGTGACTCGATCTCACACTCGCCCTCAATTTAGAATTGCACGCTAATTCTGTCCATAACCACATTATCTGCATAAACCTGCATAGACCTTTCCTTACAGAAAACCCTAACCCTAGCCCCGGTTCCTTTACCTGAATGCTCACCCTCACCATTGGTGTCACCGATGCCACATCTTGATGATGAAGTCCAAGCTGGCCTTCACCCACACGTCAGAGTAGGATGCTTAATCTAAACATAACCACATCCACCGCATAAACTTTAGACAATTGCCTAACCCTAACCCTAGCACATTCCTGTGACCTGAGCCTCCAAAATCATCATGGACGTCACCCTTGCCTCACTGCGACTCAATTGGACAGTTGCCCTAAACTTGGAGAAGGACCCTCAGTCTAAACGTACCAATTGCCTGCCCCTACAGCTTTCCAAAAACCTAACCCTAACACTACCCCTGGCTCGGGGTCCTGACACCTCACCTTGACCATTGACGTCATCCATGCCTCACCATAAACCTGATCCACCATCTTGCGCACCCTGTCACATCAGACTCAGAAGCTAACTCTATCCGTAAAGAGAATGTTTCTGTATACCAGAGAGAACACAGAATTTTAACCCTGAAACTGATGCCTGGACCTGTATACAGAGTGTCAGCATCGGAGACACCCAGGGATCTCCCAACACGGAAACACAATTTCACAGTCACAGTCACATCAGAGCTAGACCTTAAGTCTTATAATTAACTTATTCTTTCTGTACTAGAGCCCGAACCAGTAATTCTAACCCTAGCCATGACTCTTGGGCATGCCCCTTAATCGTAACCATTGGCATCACTCACGCTTCATCGTAATCCTTTACCTCAATCCCGCACTTGCCCTCCCATCAGAGAGAAACCTGAAGCCTTTCCATAACCCTATCCTTCCTGTACACCTTACAGAACAAAACTAAACTTACTCTAGCCCTTGGAACTATACCTGAACCGACACCATCAGCTTCAACGTCTGTCATGCCGCACCATAACCCTGAATCTCAAGGTCGCCGTCACCCTCACATCAGGGACAGATGCGAACTCTAAATATAACGGCATAATCCTGTCAATCGTACTGAACACCTAACCCTAACCCTAGTGCCAAGCCCTGGACTAGATTTTTCACCCGCAGCAATGATGTCAACTACGACACATCTTAATTCGGAGCTTGAATCTCACACTCGCACTGACATCAGAAGAGAACCCTAGTTCTTTCGGAAACCGTCTTTTCCGCACTGATTTTCTCTTACAGATAACCCTAAGCGTATCCCAGGCCCCTTTCACTGAACCGCCAACATCAGCATCGACGTCTGTCATTCCTCCCCATAATCCTGAAGCTCGTTCTGGACGCTGCCCTCATGTCAGAGTCGGATCAGTACTCTAACTGTCACTCAATCTGCAGCATACTCCTTACCTTACAACTAATGCTGACCCTATCCCTGGTACCGGGATCTGACACTTCACCTTCATCATTGTTGTGACCCTCACTTCACCTGAAACTTAAACTTATTCTTGCACTCACCCTCACATCAGAGGCGGATCCGAATTCTAACTGCAACCCTACTTCACCCGTACTCCTTATCAAACCCATAACCCTACCCTAGATCTGAACCTTGAATCAGATTATTCACCTTCATCGTTGCTACCCACTATGACACCCTTAATGGTGTGACTCGATCTCACACTCGCCCTCAATTTAGAATTGCACCCTAATTCTGTCCATAACCATATTATCTGCATAAACCTGCATAGACCTTTCCTTACAGAAAACTCTAACCCTAGAACAGGTTCCTTTACCTGCATGCTCACCACCAGCATTGATGTCACCGATGCCATACCTTAATGATGAAGTCCAAACTGGCCTTCACCCACACGTCAGAGTAGGATCCTCTATCTAAACATAACCACATCCACGGCATAAACTAAAACAATTCCCTATCCCTAACCCTAGCACATACCTGTGGCCTGACCATCCATAATCTCCATGGATGTGACCCTTGCCTCATTGTAAGCCTGCGACTGAATTGGACAGTTGCCCTAACCTTGCAGAAGGACCCTCAGTCTAAACGTACCAATACCCTGCCCCTACGGCTTTCCAAAATCCTAACCCTAACCCTCGCCCTGGCTCGTGGTCCTGACACCTCACCTTGACCATTGACGTCAACCATGCCTCACCATAAACCTGATCCACCATCTTGCACTCCCTTTCTCATCAGAACTAGAAGCCAACTCTATCCATAAAGCCAATGTCTCTGCATACCAGAGAGAACAAAAAATTTTAACTCTAAAACTGGTGCCTGGACCTATACACAAAGCGTCATTATCACAAACACCCAGGGATCTCCTCAACACGGAAACGCAAATTCACACTCGCACTCACATCAGAGGTAGACCCTAACCCTAATAATTAACTTATCCTTTCTGCACAACAGCCCTAACCTCTATATTCAAAGCCTAGCCATGACTCTTGGACCTGCCCCTTCACCATAACCATTGGCATCACCTGCGCTTCATCGTAATCCTAATCTTCAATCCCGAACGTGCCCTCCCATCGGAGAGAAACTCGAAATTTTTCCATAAACCTATCCTTCTTCTACACCTTACAGAACACAATAAACTTACTCTAGCCCTCGGCATTTTACCTGATCCAAAACCAACAGCCTCAATGTCTGTCTTGCCGCACCATAAGCCTGAAGCTCAAGGTGGCCCTCGCCCTCACTTCAGGGTCAGATGCAAACTCTAAATGTTACTCCACATTCCTGTAAATCTTACTGAACACCTAACCCTAACCCTAGCGCGAAGCCTTGGACTAGATTCTTCACCTACAACATTGATGTCAACTAAGACACATCTTAACTCGGAGCCTGAATTTCACATTCTCAATCACAACAGAAGAGAACCCTTATTCTCTCGGTAACCGTCTCTTCCGCAGAGATTTTCTCTCACAGATAGCCCTAACCCTCTCCCAGGACCCTTTCACTGAACCGCTACCATCAGCATCGACGTCTGTCATTCGTTCCCACAACCCTGAAGCTCGTTCTGGCCACTGCCCTCTTGTCAGAGTCGGATCAGAACGCTAAATGTCACTCAATTTTCCGCAGACTCCTTACCTTACAACTAATGCCAACCCTATCCCTGGTGCCAGGATCTGACACTTCACCTTCATCATTGATGTCACACTCACTTCACCTTAAACCTTAAACTTATTCTTGCCCAAAACCTCACATCAGAGGTGGATCCGAATTCTAACTGCAACCCTATCTCACCCGTACTCCTTATCGAACACATAACCCTAACCCTAGATCTGACCCTTGAACCAGAATCTTCACCTTCACCGTTGCTATCAACTATGACTCCCTTAATCCTCTGACTCGATCTCACACTCACACTCAATTCAGAATTTTTCGCAAATTCTGTCCATAACCATATTTTCTGCATAGACCTTTCCTTACAGAAAACCCTAACCCTAGCCCCGGATCCTTAACCTGAATGCTCACCGTCAGCATTGGTGTCACCGATGCCACATCTTGATGATGAAGTCCAAGCTGGCCTTCACCCACACGTCAGAGTAGGATGCTTAATCTAAACATAACCACATCCACCGCATAAACTTTAGACAATTGCCTAACCCTAACCCTAGCACATTCCTGTGACCTGAGCCTCCAAAATCATCATGGACGTCACCCTTGCCTCACTGCGACTCAATTGGACAGTTGCCCTAAACTTGGAGAAGGACCCTCAGTCTAAACGTACCAATTGCCTGCCCCTACAGCTTTCCAAAGACCTAACCCTAACACTACCCCTGGCTCGGGCTCCTGAGACCTCCCCTTGACCATTGACGTCATCCATGCCTCACCATAAACCTGATCCACCATCTTGCGCACCCTGTCACATCAGACTCAGAAGCTAACTCTATCCGTAAAGAGAATGTTTCTGTATACCAGAGAGAACACAGAATTTTAACCCTGAAACTGATGCCTGGACCTGTATACAGAGTGTCAGCATCGGAGACACCCAGGGATCTCCCAACACGGAAACACAATTTCACAGTC
Source organism: Manis javanica (assembly GCF_040802235.1). Taxonomy (NCBI): domain Eukaryota; kingdom Metazoa; phylum Chordata; class Mammalia; order Pholidota; family Manidae; genus Manis; species Manis javanica. The sequence continues at coordinate 38,329,573 of NC_133169.1, read as the reverse complement.
ACAGTCACATCAGAGCTAGACCTTAAGTCTTATAATTAACTTATTCTTTCTGTACTAGAGCCCGAACCAGTAATTCTAACCCTAGCCATGACTCTTGGACATGCCCCTTAATCGTAACCATTGGCATCACTCACGCTTCATCGTAATCCTTTACCTCAATCCCGCACTTGCCCTCCCATCAGAGAGAAACCTGAAGCCTTTCCATAACCCTATCCTTCCTGTACACCTTACAGAACAAAACTAAACTTACTCTAGCCCTTGGGACTATACCTGAACCGACACCATCAGCTTCAACGTCTGTCATGCCGCACCATAAGCCTGAATCTCAAGGTCGCCGTCACCCTCACGTCAGGGACAGATGCGAACTCTAAATGTAACTGCATAATCCTGTCAATCGTACTGAACACCTAACCCTAACCCTAGTGCCAAGCCCTGGACTAGATTTTTCACCCGCAGCAATGATGTCAACTACGACACATCTTAATTCGGAGCTTGAATCTCACACTCGCACTGACATCAGAAGAGAACCCTAATTCTTTCGGAAACCGTCTTTTCCGCACTGATTTTCTCTTACAGATAACCCTAAGCGTATCCCAGGCCCCTTTCACTGAACCGCCACCATCAGCATCGACGTCTGTCATTCCTCCCCATAATCCTGAAGCTCGTTCTGGACGCTGCCCTCATGTCAGAGTCGGATCAGTACTCTAACTGTCACTCAATCTGCAGCATACTCCTTACCTTACAACTAATGCTGACCCTATCCCTGGTACCGGGATCTGACACTTCACCTTCATCATTGTTGTGACCCTCACTTCACCTGAAACTTAAACTTATTCTTGCACTCACCCTCACATCAGAGGCGGATCCGAATTCTAACTGCAACCCTACTTCACCCGTACTCCTTATCAAACCCATAACCCTACCCTAGATCTGAACCTTGAATCAGATTATTCACCTTCATCGTTGCTACCCACTATGACACCCTTAATGGTGTGACTCGATCTCACACTCGCCCTCAATTTAGAATTGCACCCTAATTCTGTCCATAACCATATTATCTGCATAAACCTGCATAGGCCTTTCCTTACAGAAAACTCTAACCCTAGAACAGGTTCCTTTACCTGCATGCTCACCACCAGCATTGATGTCACCGATGCCATACCTTAATGATGAAGTCCAAACTGGCCTTCACCCACACGTCAGAGTAGGATCCTCTATCTAAACATAACCACATCCACGGCATAAACTAAAACAATTCCCTATCCCTAACCCTAGCACATACCTGTGGCCTGACCATCCATAATCTCCATGGATGTGACCCTTGCCTCATTGTAAGCCTGCGACTGAATTGGACAGTTGCCCTAACCTTGCAGAAGGACCCTCAGTCTAAACGTACCAATACCCTGCCCCTACGGCTTTCCAAAATCCTAACCCTAACCCTAGCCCTGGCTCGTGGTCCTGACACCTCACCTTGACCATTGACGTCAACCATGCCTCACCATAAACCTGATCCACCATCTTGCACTCCCTTTCTCATCAGAACTAGAAGCCAACTCTATCCATAAAGCCAATGTCTCTGCATACCAGAGAGAACAAAAAATTTTAACTCTAAAACTGGTGCCTGGACCTATACACAAAGCGTCATTATCACAAACACCCAGGGATCTCCTCAACACGGAAACGCAAATTCACACTCGCACTCACATCAGAGGTAGACCCTAACCCTAATAATTAACTTATCCTTTCTGCACAACAGCCCTAACCTCTATATTCAAAGCCTAGCCATGACTCTTGGACCTGCCCCTTCACCATAACCATTGGCATCACCTGCGCTTCATCGTAATCCTAATCTTCAATCCCGAACGTGCCCTCCCATCGGAGAGAAACTCGAAATTTTTCCATAAACCTATCCTTCTTCTACACCTTACAGAACACAATAAACTTACTCTAGCCCTCGGCATTTTACCTGATCCAAAACCAACAGCCTCAATGTCTGTCTTGCCGCACCATAAGCCTGAAGCTCAAGGTGGCCCTCGCCCTCACTTCAGGGTCAGATGCAAACTCTAAATGTTACTCCACATTCCTGTAAATCTTACTGAACACCTAACCCTAACCCTAGCGCGAAGCCTTGGACTAGATTCTTCACCTACAACATTGATGTCAACTAAGACACATCTTAACTCGGAGCCTGAATTTCACATTCTCAATCACAACAGAAGAGAACCCTTATTCTCTCGGTAACCGTCTCTTCCGCAGAGATTTTCTCTCACAGATAGCCCTAACCCTCTCCCAGGACCCTTTCACTGAACCGCTACCATCAGCATCGACGTCTGTCATTCGTTCCCACAACCCTGAAGCTCGTTCTGGCCACTGCCCTCTTGTCAGAGTCGGATCAGAACGCTAAATGTCACTCTATTTTCCGCAGACTCCTTTCCTTACAACTAATGAGAACCCTATCCCTGTTGCCAGGATCTGACACTTCACCTTCGTCATTGATGTCACAATCACTTCACCTTAAACCTTAAACTTATTCTTGCCCAAAACCTCACATCAGAGGTGGATCCGAATTCTAACTGCAACCCTATCTCACCCGTACTCCTTATCGAACACATAACCCTAACCCTAGATCTGACCCTTGAACCAGAATCTTCACCTTCACCGTTGCTATCAACTATGACTCCCTTAATCCTCTGACTCGATCTCACACTCACACTCAATTCAGAATTTTTCGCAAATTCTGTCCATAACCATATTTTCTGCATAGACCTTTCCTTACAGAAAACCCTAACCCTAGCCCCGGATCCTTAACCTGAATGCTCACCGTCAGCATTGGTGTCACCGATGCCACATCTTGATGATGAAGTCCAAGCTGGCCTTCACCCACACGTCAGAGTAGGATGCTTAATCTAAACATAACCACATCCACCGCATAAACTTTAGACAATTGCCTAACCCTAACCCTAGCACATTCCTGTGACCTGAGCCTCCAAAATCATCATGGACGTCACCCTTGCCTCACTGCGACTCAATTGGACCATTGCCCTAAACTTGGAGAAGGACCCTCAGTCTAAACGTACCAATTGCCTGCCCCTACAGCTTTCCAAAGACCTAACCCTAACACTACCCCTGGCTCGGGCTCCTGAGACCTCACCTTGACCATTGACGTCATCCGTGCCTCACCATAAACCTGATCCACCATCTTGCGCACCCTGTCACATCAGACTCAGAAGCTAACTCTATCCGTAAAGAGAATGTTTCTGTATACCAGAGAGAACACAGAATTTTAACCCTGAAACTGATGCCTGGACCTGTATACAGAGTGTCAGCATCGGAGACACCCAGGGATCTCCCAACACGGAAACACAATTTCACAGTCACAGTCACATCAGAGCTAGACCTTAAGTCTTATAATTAACTTATTCTTTCTGTACTAGAGCCCGAACCAGTAATTCTAACCCTAGCCATGACTCTTGGACATTCCCCTTAATCGTAACCATTGGCATCACTCACGCTTCATCGTAATCCTTTACCTCAATCCCGCACTTGCCCTCCCATCAGAGAGAAACCTGAAGCCTTTCCATAACCCTATCCTTCCTGTACACCTTACAGAACAAAACTAAACTTACTCTAGCCGTTGGAACTATACCTGAACCGACACCATCAGCTTCAACGTCTGTCATGCCGCACCATAAGCCTGAATCTCAAGGTTGCCGTCACCCTCACGTCAGGGACAGATGCGAACTCTAAATGTAACTGCATAATCCTGTCAATCGTACTGAACACCTAACCCTAACCCAAGTTCCATGCCTTGGACTAGATTTTTCACCCGCAGCAATGATGTCAACTACGACACATCTTAATTCGGAGCTTGAATCTCACACTCGCACTGACATCAGAAGAGAACCCTAGTTCTTTCGGAAACCGTCTTTTCCGCACTGATTTTCTCTTACAGATAACCCTAAGCGTATCCCAGGCCCCTTTCACTGAACCGCCACCATCAGCATCGACGTCTGTCATTCCTCCCCATAATCCTGAAGCTCGTTCTGGACGCTGCCCTCATGTCAGAGTCGGATCAGTACTCTAACTGTCACTCGATCTGCAGCATACTCCTTACCTTACAACTAATGCTGACCCTATCCCTGGTACCGGGATCTGACACTTCACCTTCATCATTGTTGTGACCCTCACTTCACCTGAAACTTAAACTTATTCTTGCACTCACCCTCACATCAGAGGCGGATCCGAATTCTAACTGCAACCCTACTTCACCCGTACTCCTTATCAAACCCATAACCCTACCCTAGATCTGAACCTTGAATCAGATTATTCACCTTCATCGTTGCTACCCACTATGACACCCTTAATGGTGTGACTCGATCTCACACTCGCCCTCAATTTAGAATTGCACCCTAATTCTGTCCATAACCATATTATCTGCATAAACCTGCATAGACCTTTCCTTACAGAAAACTCTAACCCTAGAACAGGTTCCTTTACCTGCATGCTCACCACCAGCATTGATATCACCGATGCCATACCTTAATGATAAAGTCCATACTGGCCTTCACCCACACGTCAGAGTAGGATCCTCTATCTAAACATAACCACATCCACGGCATAAACTAAAACAATTCCCTATCCCTAACCCTAGCACATACCTGTGGCCTGACCATCCATAATCTCCATGGATGTGACCCTTGCCTCATTGTAAGCCTGCGACTGAATTGGACAGTTGCCCTAACCTTGCAGAAGGACCCTCAGTCTAAACGTACCAATACCCTGCCCCTACGGCTTTCCAAAATCCTAACCCTAACCCTAGCCCTGGCTCGTGGTCCTGACACCTCACCTTGACCATTGACGTCAACCATGCCTCACCATAAACCTGATCCACCATCTTGCACTCCCTTTCTCATCAGAACTAGAAGCCAACTCTATCCATAAAGCCAATGTCTCTGCATACCAGAGAGAACAAAAAATTTTAACTCTAAAACTGGTGCCTGGACCTATACACAAAGCGTCATTATCACGAACACCCAGGGATCTCCTCAACACGGAAACGCAAATTCACACTCGCACTCACATCAGAGGTAGACCCTAACCCTAATAATTAACTTATCCTTTCTGCACAACAGCCCTAACCTCTATATTCAAAGCCTAGCCATGACTCTTGGACCTGCCCCTTCACCATAACCATTGGCATCACCTGCGCTTCATCGTAATCCTAATCTTCAATCCCGAACGTGCCCTCCCATCGGAGAGAAACTCGAAATTTTTCCATAAACCTATCCTTCTTCTACACCTTACAGAGCACAATAAACTTACTCTAGCCCTCGGCATTTTACCTGATCCAAAACCAACAGCCTCAATGTCTGTCTTGCCGCACCATAAGCCTGAAGCTCAAGGTGGCCCTCGCCCTCACTTCAGGGTCAGATGCAAACTCTAAATGTTACTCCACATTCCTGTAAATCTTACTGAACACCTAACCCTAACCCTAGCGCGAAGCCTTGGACTAGATTCTTCACCTACAACATTGATGTCAACTAAGACACATCTTAACTCGGAGCCTGAATTTCACATTCTCAATCACAACAGAAGAGAACCCTTATTCTCTCGGTAACCGTCTCTTCCGCAGAGATTTTCTCTCACAGATAGCCCTAACCCTCTCCCAGGACCCTTTCACTGAACCGCTACCATCAGCATCGACGTCTGTCATTCGTTCCCACAACCCTGAAGCTCGTTCTGGCCACTGCCCTCTTGTCAGAGTCGGATCAGAACGCTAAATGTCACTCAATTTTCCGCAGACTCCTTACCTTACAACTAATGCCAACCCTATCCCTGGTGCCAGGATCTGACACTTCACCTTCATCATTGATGTCACACTCACTTCACCTTAAACCTTAAACTTATTCTTGCCCAAAACCTCACATCAGAGGTGGATCCGAATTCTAACTGCAACCCTATCTCACCCGTACTCCTTATCGAACACATAACCCTAACCCTAGACCTGACCCTTGAACCAGAATCTTCACCTTCCCCGTTGCTATCAACTATGACTCCCTTAATCCTCTGACTCGATCTCACACTCACACTCAATTCAGAATTTTTCGCAAATTCTGTCCATAACCATATGTTCTGCATAGACCTTTCCTTACAGGAAACCCTAACCCTAGCCCCGGATCCTTAACCTGAATGCTCACCGTCAGCATTGGTGTCACCGATGCCACATCTTGATGATGAAGTCCAAGCTGGCCTTCACCCACACGTCAGAGTAGGATGCTTAATCTAAACATAAACACATCCACCGCATAAACTTTAGACAATTGCCTAACCCTAACCCTAGCACATTCCTGTAACCTGAGCCTCCAAAATCATCATGGACGTCACCCTTGCCTCACTGCGACTCAATTGGACCGTTGCCCTAAACTTGGAGAAGGAACCTCAGTCTAAACGTACCAATTGCCTGACCCTACAGCTTTCCAAAGACCTAACCCTAACACTACCCCTGGCTCGGGCTCCTGAGACCTCCCCTTGACCATTGACGTAATCCGTGCCTCACCATAAACCTGATCCACCATCTTGCGCACCCTGTCACATCAGACTCAGAAGCTAACTCTATCTGTAAAGAGAATGTTTCTGTATACCAGAGAGAACACCGAATTTTAACCCTGAAACTGATGCCTGGACCTGTATACATAGTGTCAGCATCGGAGACACCCAGGGATCTCCCAACACGGCAACACAATTTCACAGTCACAGTCACATCAGAGCTAGACCTTAAGTCTTATAATTAACTTATTCTTTCTGTACTAGAGCCCGAACCAGTAATTCTAACCCTATCCATGACTCTTGGACATGCCCCTTAATCGTAACCATTGGCATCACTCACGCTTCATCGTAACCCTTTACCTCAATCCCGCACTTGCCCTCCCATCAGAGAGAAACCTGAAGCCTTTCCATAACCCTATTCTTCCTGTACACCTTACAGAACAATACTAAACTTACTCTAGCCCTTGGGACTATACCTGAACCGACACCGTCAGCTTCAACGTCTGTCATGCCGCACCATAAGCCTGAATCTCAAGGTCGCCGTCACCCTCACGTCAGGGACAGATGCGAACTCTAAATGTAACTGCATAATCCTGTCAATCGTACTGAGCACCTAACCCTAACCCTAGTGCCGTGCCCTGGACTAGATTTTTCACCCGCAGCAATGATGTCAACTACGACACATCTTAATTCGGAGCTTGAAACTCACACTCGCACTGACATCAGAAGAGAACCCCAATTCTTTCGGAAACCGTCTTTTCCGCACTGATTTTCTCTTACAGATAACCCTAAGCGTATCCCAGGCCCCTTTCACTGAACCGCCACCATCAGCATCGACGTCTGTCATTCCTCCCCATAATCCTGAAGCTCGTTCTGGACGCTGCCCTCATGTCAGAGTCGGATCAGTACTCTAACTGTCACTCGATCTGCAGCATACTCCTTACCTTACAACTAATGCTGACCCTATCCCTGGTACCGGGATCTGACACTTCACCTTCATCATTGTTGTGACCCTCACTTCACCTGAAACTTAAACTTATTCTTGCACTCACCCTCACATCAGAGGCGGATCCGAATTCTAACTGCAACCCTACTTCACCCGTACTCCTTATCAAACCCATAACCCTACCCTAGATCTGAACCTTGAATCAGATTATTCACCTTCATCGTTGCTACCCACTATGACACCCTTAATGGTGTGACTCGATCTCACACTCGCCCTCAATTTAGAATTGCACCCTAATTCTGTCCATAACCATATTATCTGCATAAACCTGCATAGGCCTTTCCTTACAGAAAACTCTAACCCTAGAACAGGTTCCTTTACCTGCATGCTCACCACCAGCATTGATGTCACCGATGCCATACCTTAATGATGAAGTCCAAACTGGCCTTCACCCACACGTCAGAGTAGGATCCTCTATCTAAACATAACCACATCCACGGCATAAACTAAAACAATTCCCTATCCCTAACCCTAGCACATACCTGTGGCCTGACCATCCATAATCTCCATGGATGTGACCCTTGCCTCATTGTAAGCCTGCGACTGAATTGGACAGTTGCCCTAACCTTGCAGAAGGACCCTCAGTCTAAACGTACCAATACCCTGCCCCTACGGCTTTCCAAAATCCTAACCCTAACCCTAGCCCTGGCTCGTGGTCCTGACACCTCACCTTGACCATTGACGTCAACCATGCCTCACCATAAACCTGATCCACCATCTTGCACTCCCTTTCTCATCAGAACTAGAAGCCAACTCTATCCATAAAGCCAATGTCTCTGCATACCAGAGAGAACAAAAAATTTTAACTCTAAAACTGGTGCCTGGACCTATACACAAAGCGTCATTATCACAAACACCCAGGGATCTCCTCAACACGGAAACGCAAATTCACACTCGCACTCACATCAGAGGTAGACCCTAACCCTAATAATTAACTTATCCTTTCTGCACAACAGCCCTAACCTCTATATTCAAAGCCTAGCCATGACTCTTGGACCTGCCCCTTCACCATAACCGTTGGCATCACCTGCGCTTCATCGTAATCCTAATCTTCAATCCCGAACGTGCCCTCCCATCGGAGAGAAACTCGAAATTTTTCCATAAACCTATCCTTCTTCTACACCTTACAGAGCACAATAAACTTACTCTAGCCCTCGGCATTTTACCTGATCCAAAACCAACAGCCTCAATGTCTGTCTTGCCGCACCATAAGCCTGAAGCTCAAGGTGGCCCTCGCCCTCACTTCAGGGTCAGATGCAAACTCTAAATGTTACTCCACATTCCTGTAAATCTTACTGAACACCTAACCCTAACCCTAGCGCGAAGCCTTGGACTAGATTCTTCACCTACAACATTGATGTCAACTAAGACACATCTTAACTCGGAGCCTGAATTTCACATTCTCAATCACAACAGAAGAGAACCCTTATTCTCTCGGTAACCGTCTCTTCCGCAGAGATTTTCTCTCACAGATAGCCCTAACCCTCTCCCAGGACCCTTTCACTGAACCGCTACCATCAGCATCGACGTCTGCCATTCGTGCCCACAACCCTGAAGCTCGTTCTGGCCACTGCCCTCTTGTCAGAGTCGGATCAGAACGCTAAATGTCACTCAATTTTCCGCAGACTCCTTACCTTACAACTAATGCCAACCCTATCCCTGGTGCCAGGATCTGACACTTCACCTTCATCATTGATGTCACACTCACTTCACCTTAAACCTTAAACTTATTCTTGCCCAAAACCTCACATCAGAGGTGGATCCGAATTCTAACTGCAACCCTATCTCACCCGTACTCCTTATCGAACACATAACCCTAACCCTAGACCTGACCCTTGAACCAGAATCTTCACCTTCACCGTTGCTATCAACTATGACTCCCTTAATCCTCTGACTCGATCTCACACTCACACTCAATTCAGAATTTTTCGCAAATTCTGTCCATAACCATATTTTCTGCATAGACCTTTCCTTACAGAAAACCCTAACCCTAGCCCCGGATCCTTAACCTGAATGCTCACCGTCAGCATTGGTGTCACCGATGCCACATCTTGATGATGAAGTCCAAGCTGGCCTTCACCCACACGTCAGAGTAGGATGCTTAATCTAAACATAACCACATCCACCGCATAAACTTTAGACAATTGCCTAACCCTAACCCTAGCACATTCCTGTAACCTGAGCCTCCAAAATCATCATGGACGTCACCCTTGCCTCACTGCGACTCAATTGGACCGTTGCCCTAAACTTGGAGAAGGAACCTCAGTCTAAACGTACCAATTGCCTGACCCTACAGCTTTCCAAAGACCTAACCCTAACACTACCCCTGGCTCGGGCTCCTGAGACCTCCCCTTGACCATTGACGTAATCCGTGCCTCACCATAAACCTGATCCACCATCTTGCGCACCCTGTCACATCAGACTCAGAAGCTAACTCTATCTGTAAAGAGAATGTTTCTGTATACCAGAGAGAACACAGAATTTTAACCCTGAAACTGATGCCTGGACCTGTATACAGAGTGTCAGCATCGGAGACACCCAGGGATCTCCCAACACGGAAACACAATTTCACAGTCACAGTCACATCAGAGCTAGACCTTAAGTCTTATAATTAACTTATTCTTTCTGTACTAGAGCCCGAACCAGTAATTCTAACCCTAGCCATGACTCTTGGACATGCCCCTTAATCGTAACCATTGGCATCACTCACGCTTCATCGTAACCCTTTACCTCAATCCCGCACTTGCCCTCCCATCAGAGAGAAACCTGAAGCCTTTCCATAACCCTATCCTTCCTGTACACCTTACAGAACAAAACTAAACTTACTCTAGCCCTTGGGACTATACCTGAACCGACACCGTCAGCTTCAACGTCTGTCATGCCGCACCATAAGCCTGAATCTCAAGGTCGCCGTCACCCTCACGTCAGGGACAGATGCGAACTCTAAATGTAACTGCATAATCCTGTCAATCGTACTGAGCACCTAACCCTAACCCTAGTGCCAAGCCCTGGACTAGATTTTTCACCCGCAGCAATGATGTCAACTACGACACATCTTAATTCGGAGCTTGAATCTCACACTCGCACTGACATCAGAAGAGAACCCTAATTCTTTCGGAAACCGTCTTTTCCGCACTGATTTTCTCTTACAGATAACCCTAAGCGTATCCCAGGCCCCTTTCACTGAACCGCCACCATCAGCATCGACGTCTGTCATTCCTCCCCATAATCCTGAAGCTCGTTCTGGACGCTGCCCTCATGTCAGAGTCGGATCAGTACTCTAACTGTCACTCGATCTGCAGCATACTCCTTACCTTACAACTAATGCTGACCCTATCCCTGGTACCGGGATCTGACACTTCACCTTCATCATTGTTGTGACCCTCACTTCACCTGAAACTTAAACTTATTCTTGCACTCACCCTCACATCAGAGGCGGATCCGAATTCTAACTGCAACCCTACTTCACCCGTACTCCTTATCAAACCCATAACCCTACCCTAGATCTGAACCTTGAATCAGATTATTCACCTTCATCGTTGCTACCCACTATGACACCCTTAATGGTGTGACTCGATCTCACACTCGCCCTCAATTTAGAATTGCACCCTAATTCTGTCCATAACCATATTATCTGCATAAACCTGCATAGGCCTTTCCTTACAGAAAACTCTAACCCTAGAACAGGTTCCTTTACCTGCATGCTCACCACCAGCATTGATGTCACCGATGCCATACCTTAATGATGAAGTCCAAACTGGCCTTCACCCACACGTCAGAGTAGGATCCTCTATCTAAACATAACCACATCCACGGCATAAACTAAAACAATTCCCTATCCCTAACCCTAGCACATACCTGTGGCCTGACCATCCATAATCTCCATGGATGTGACCCTTGCCTCATTGTAAGCCTGCGACTGAATTGGACAGTTGCCCTAACCTTGCAGAAGGACCCTCAGTCTAAACGTACCAATACCCTGCCCCTACGGCTTTCCAAAATCCTAACCCTAACCCTAGCCCTGGCTCGTGGTCCTGACACCTCACCTTGACCATTGACGTCAACCATGCCTCACCATAAACCTGATCCACCATCTTGCACTCCCTTTCTCATCAGAACTAGAAGCCAACTCTATCCATAAAGCCAATGTCTCTGCATACCAGAGAGAACAAAAAATTTTAACTCTAAAACTGGTGCCTGGACCTATACACAAAGCGTCATTATCACAAACACCCAGGGATCTCCTCAACACGGAAACGCAAATTCACACTCGCACTCACATCAGAGGTAGACCCTAACCCTAATAATTAACTTATCCTTTCTGCACAACAGCCCTAACCTCTATATTCAAAGCCTAGCCATGACTCTTGGACCTGCCCCTTCACCATAACCGTTGGCATCACCTGCGCTTCATCGTAATCCTAATCTTCAATCCCGAACGTGCCCTCCCATCGGAGAGAAACTCGAAATTTTTCCATAAACCTATCCTTCTTCTACACCTTACAGAGCACAATAAACTTACTCTAGCCCTCGGCATTTTACCTGATCCAAAACCAACAGCCTCAATGTCTGTCTTGCCGCACCATAAGCCTGAAGCTCAAGGTGGCCCTCGCCCTCACTTCAGGGTCAGATGCAAACTCTAAATGTTACTCCACATTCCTGTAAATCTTACTGAACACCTAACCCTAACCCTAGCGCGAAGCCTTGGACTAGATTCTTCACCTACAACATTGATGTCAACTAAGACACATCTTAACTCGGAGCCTGAATTTCACATTCTCAATCACAACAGAAGAGAACCCTTATTCTCTCGGTAACCGTCTCTTCCGCAGAGATTTTCTCTCACAGATAGCCCTAACCCTCTCCCAGGACCCTTTCACTGAACCGCTACCATCAGCATCGACGTCTGCCATTCGTGCCCACAACCCTGAAGCTCGTTCTGGCCACTGCCCTCTTGTCAGAGTCGGATCAGAACGCTAAATGTCACTCAATTTTCCGCAGACTCCTTACCTTACAACTAATGCCAACCCTATCCCTGGTGCCAGGATCTGACACTTCACCTTCATCATTGATGTCACACTCACTTCATCTTAAACCTTAAACTTATTCTTGCACAAAACCTCACATCAGAGGTGGATCCGAATTCTAACGGCAACCCTATCTCACCCGTACTCCCTATCGAACACATAACCCTAACCCTAGATCTGACCCTTGAACCAGAATCTTCACCTTCACCGTTGCTATCAACTATGACTCCCTTAATCCTCTGACTCGACCTCACACTCACACTCAATTCAGAATTTTTCGCAAATTCTGTCCATAACCATATTTTCTGCATAGACCTTTCCTTACAGAAAACCCTAACCCTAGCCCCGGATCCTTAACCTGAATGCTCACCGTCAGCATTGGTGTCACCGATGCCACATCTTGATGATGAAGTCCAAGCTGGCCTTCACCCACACGTCAGAGTAGGATGCTTAATCTAAACATAACCACATCCACCGCATAAACTTTAGACAATTGCCTAACCCTAACCCTAGCACATTCCTGTGACCTGAGCCTCCAAAATCATCATGGACGTCACCCTTGCCTCACTGCGACTCAATTGGACAGTTGCCCTAAACTTGGAGAAGGACCCTCAGTCTAAACGTACCAATTGCCTGCCCCTACAGCTTTCCGAAAACCTAACCCTAACACTACCCCTGGCTCGGGGTCCTGACACCTCACCTTGACCATTGACGTCATCCGTGCCTCACCATAAACCTGATCCACCATCTTGCGCACCCTGTCACATCAGACTCAGAAGCTAACTCTATCCGTAAAGAGAATGTTTCTGTATACCAGAGAGAACACAGAATTTTAACCCTGAAACTGATGCCTGGACCTGTATACAGAGTGTCAGCATCGGAGACACCCAGGGATCTCCCAACACGGCAACACAATTTCACAGTCACAGTCACATCAGAGCTAGACCTTAAGTCTTATAATTAACTTATTCTTTCTGTACTAGAGCCCGAACCAGTAATTCTAACCCAAGCCATGACTCTTGGACATGCCCCTTAATCGTAACCATTGGCATCACTCACGCTTCATCGTAATCCTTTACCTCAATCCCGCACTTGCCCTCCCATCAGAGAGAAACCTGAAGCCTTTCCATAACCCTATCCTTCCTGTACACCTTACAGAACAAAACTAAACTTACTCTAGCCCTTGGGACTATACCTGAACCGACACCGTCAGCTTCAACGTCTGTCATGCCGCACCATAAGCCTGAATCTCAAGGTCGCCGTCACCCGCACGTCAGGGACAGATGCGAACTCTAAATGTAACTGCATAATCCTGTCAATCTTACTGAACACCTAACCCTAACCCTAGTGCCAAGCCCTGGACTAGATTTTTCACCCGCAGCAATGATGTCAACTACGACACATCTTAATTCGGAGCTTGAATCTCACACTCGCACTGACATCAGAAGAGAACCCTAATTCTTTCGGAAACCGTCTTTTCCGCACTGATTTTCTCTTACAGATAACCCTAAGCGTATCCCAGGCCCCTTTCACTGAACCGCCACCATCAGCATCGACGTCTGTCATTCCTCCCCATAATCCTGAAGCTCGTTCTGGACGCTGCCCTCATGTCAGAGTCGGATCAGTACTCTAACTGTCACTCAATCTGCAGCATACTCCTTACCTTACAACTAATGCTGACCCTATCCCTGGTACCGGGATCTGACACTTCACCTTCATCATTGTTGTGACCCTCACTTCACCTGAAACTTAAACTTATTCTTGCACTCACCCTCACATCAGAGGCGGATCCGAATTCTAACTGCAACCCTACTTCACCCGTACTCCTTATCAAACCCATAACCCTACCCTAGATCTGAACCTTGAATCAGATTATTCACCTTCATCGTTGCTACCCACTATGACACCCTTAATGGTGTGACTCGATCTCACACTCGCCCTCAATTTAGAATTGCACCCTAATTCTGTCCATAACCATATTATCTGCATAAACCTGCATAGACCTTTCCTTACAGAAAACTCTAACCCTAGAACAGGTTCCTTTACCTGCATGCTCACCACCAGCATTGATGTCACCGATGCCATACCTTAATGATGAAGTCCAAACTGGCCTTCACCCACACGTCAGAGTAGGATCCTCTATCTAAACATAACCACATCCACGGCATAAACTAAAACAATTCCCTATCCCTAACCCTAGCACATACCTGTGGCCTGACCATCCATAATCTCCATGGATGTGACCCTTGCCTCATTGTAAGCCTGCAACTGAATTGGACAGTTGCCCTAACCTTGCAGAAGGACCCTCAGTCTAAACGTACCAATACCCTGCCCCTACGGCTTTCCAAAATCCTAACCCTAACCCTAGCCCTGGCTCGTGGTCCTGACACCTCACCTTGACCATTGACGTCAACCATGCCTCACCATAAACCTGATCCACCATCTTGCACTCCCTTTCTCATCAGAACTAGAAGCCAACTCTATCCATAAAGCCAATGTCTCTGCATACCAGAGAGAACAAAAAATTTTAACTCTAAAACTGGTGCCTGGACCTATACACAAAGCGTCATTATCACAAACACCCAGGGATCTCCTCAACACGGAAACGCAAATTCACACTCGCACTCACATCAGAGGTAGACCCTAACCCTAATAATTAACTTATCCTTTCTGCACAACAGCCCTAACCTCTATATTCAAAGCCTAGCCATGACTCTTGGACCTGCCCCTTCACCATAACCATTGGCATCACCTGCGCTTCATCGTAATCCTAATCTTCAATCCCGAACGTGCCCTCCCATCGGAGAGAAACTCGAAATTTTTCCATAAACCTATCCTTCTTCTACACCTTACAGAGCACAATAAACTTACTCTAGCCCTCGGCATTTTACCTGATCCAAAACCAACAGCCTCAATGTCTGTCTTGCCGCACCATAAGCCTGAAGCTCAAGGTGGCCCTCGCCCTCACTTCAGGGTCAGATGCAAACTCTAAATGTTACTCCACATTCCTGTAAATCTTACTGAACACCTAACCCTAACCCTAGCGCGAAGCCTTGGACTAGATTCTTCACCTACAACATTGATGTCAACTAAGACACATCTTAACTCGGAGCCTGAATTTCACATTCTCAATCACAACAGAAGAGAACCCTTATTCTCTCGGTAACCGTCTCTTCCGCAGAGATTTTCTCTCACAGATAGCCCTAACCCTCTCCCAGGACCCTTTCACTGAACCGCTACCATCAGCATCGACGTCTGCCATTCGTGCCCACAACCCTGAAGCTCGTTCTGGCCACTGCCCTCTTGTCAGAGTCGGATCAGAACGCTAAATGTCACTCAATTTTCCGCAGACTCCTTACCTTACAACTAATGCCAACCCTATCCCTGGTGCCAGGATCTGACACTTCACCTTCATCATTGATGTCACACTCACTTCACCTTAAACCTTAAACTTATTCTTGCACAAAACCTCACATCAGAGGTGGATCCGAATTCTAACGGCAACCCTATCTCACCCGTACTCCTTATCGAACACATAACCCTAACCCTAGATCTGACCCTTGAACCAGAAACTTCACCTTCACCGTTGCTATCAACTATGACTCCCTTAATCCTCTGACTCGACCTCACACTCACACTCAATTCAGAATTTTTCGCAAATTCTGTCCATAACCATATTTTCTGCATAGACCTTTCCTTACAGAAAACCCTAACCCTAGCCCCGGATCCTTAACCTGAATGCTCACCGTCAGCATTGGTGTCACCGATGCCACATCTTGATGATGAAGTCCAAGCTGGCCTTCACCCACACGTCAGAGTAGGATGCTTAATCTAAACATAACCACATCCACCGCATAAACTTTAGACAATTGCCTAACCCTAACCCTAGCACATTCATGTGACCTGAGCCTCCAAAATCATCATGGACGTCACCCTTGCCTCACTGCGACTCAATTGGACCGTTGCCCTAAACTTAGAGAAGGACCCTCAGTCTAAACGTACCAATTGCCTGCCCCTACAGCTTTCCAAAAACCTAACCCTAACACTACCCCTGGCTCGGGGTCCTGACACCTTACCTTGACCATTGACGTCATCCGTGCCTCACCATAAACCTGATCCACCATCTTGCGCACCCTGTCACATCAGACTCAGAAGCTAACTCTATCCGTAAAGAGAATGTTTCTGTATACCAGAGAGAACACAGAATTTTAACCCTGAAACTGATGCCTGGACCTGTATACAGAGTGTCAGCATCGGAGACACCCAGGGATCTCCCAACACGGCAACACAATTTCACAGTCACAGTCACATCAGAGCTAGACCTTAAGTCTTATAATTAACTTATTCTTTCTGTACTAGAGCCCGAACCAGTAATTCTAACCCAAGCCATGACTCTTGGACATGCCCCTTAATCGTAACCATTGGCATCACTCACGCTTCATCGTAATCCTTTACCTCAATCCCGCACTTGCCCTCCCATCAGAGAGAAACCTGAAGCCTTTCCATAACCCTATCCTTCCTGTACACCTTACAGAACAAAACTAAACTTACTCTAGCCCCTGGGACTATACCTGAACCGACACCGTCAGCTTCAACGTCTGTCATGCCGCACCATAAGCCTGAATCTCAAGGTCGCCGTCACCCGCACGTCAGGGACAGATGCGAACTCTAAATGTAACTGCATAATCCTGTCAATCTTACTGAACACCTAACCCTAACCCTAGTGCCAAGCCCTGGACTAGATTTTTCACCCGCAGCAATGATGTCAACTACGACACATCTTAATTCGGAGCTTGAATCTCACACTCGCACTGACATCAGAAGAGAACCCTAATTCTTTCGGAAACCGTCTTTTCCGCACTGATTTTCTCTTACAGATAACCCTAAGCGTATCCCAGGCCCCTTTCACTGAACCGCCACCATCAGCATCGACGTCTGTCATTCCTCCCCATAATCCTGAAGCTCGTTCTGCACGCTGCCCTCATGTCAGAGTCGGATCAGTACTCTAACTGTCACTCAATCTGCAGCATACTCCTTACCTTACAACTAATGCTGACCCTATCCCTGGTACCGGGATCTGACACTTCACCTTCATCATTGTTGTGACCCTCACTTCACCTTAAACTTAAACTTATTCTTGCACTCACCCTCACATCAGAGGCGGATCCGAATTCTAACTGCAACCCTACTTCACCCGTACTCCTTATCAAACCCATAACCCTACCCTAGATCTGAACCTTGAATCAGATTATTCACCTTCATCGTTGCTACCCACTATGACACCCTTAATGGTGTGACTCGATCTCACACTCGCCCTCAATTTAGAATCGCACCCTAATTCTGTCCATAACCATATTATCTGCATAAACCTGCATAGACCTTTCCTTACAGAAAACTCTAACCCTGGAACAGGTTCCTTTACCTGCATGCTCACCACCAGCATTGATGTCACCGATGCCATACCTTAATGATGAAGTCCAAACTGGCCTTCACCCACACGTCAGAGTAGGATCCTCTATCTAAACATAACCACATCCACGGCATAAACTAAAACAATTCCCTATCCCTAACCCTAGCACATACCTGTGGCCTGACCATCCATAATCTCCATGGATGTGACCCTTGCCTCATTGTAAGCCTGCGACTGAATTGGACAGTTGCCCTAACCTTGCAGAAGGACCCTCAGTCTAAACGTACCAATACCCTGCCCCTACGGCTTTCCAAAATCCTAACCCTAACCCTAGCCCTGGCTCGTGGTCCTGACACCTCACCTTGACCATTGACGTCAACCATGCCTCACCATAAACCTGATCCACCATCTTGCACTCCCTTTCTCATCAGAACTAGAAGCCAACTCTATCCATAAAGCCAATGTCTCTGCATACCAGAGAGAACAAAAAATTTTAACTCTAAAACTGGTGCCTGGACCTATACACAAAGCGTCATTATCACAAACACCCAGGGATCTCCTCAACACGGAAACGCAAATTCACACTCGCACTCACATCAGAGGTAGACCCTAACCCTAATAATTAACTTATCCTTTCTGCACAACAGCCCTAACCTCTATATTCAAAGCCTAGCCATGACTCTTGGACCTGCCCCTTCACCATAACCGTTGGCATCACCTGCGCTTCATCGTAATCCTAATCTTCAATCCCGAACGTGCCCTCCCATCGGAGAGAAACTCGAAATTTTTCCATAAACCTATCCCTCTTCTACACCTTACAGAGCACAATAAACTAACTCTAGCCCTCGGCATTTTACCTGATCCAAAACCAACAGCCTTAATGTCTGTCTTGCCGCACCATAAGCCTGAAGCTCAAGGTGGCCCTCGCCCTCACTTCAGGGTCAGATGCAAACTCTAAATGTTACTCCACATTCCTGTAAATCTTACTGAACACCTAACCCTAACCCTAGCGCGAAGCCTTGGACTAGATTCTTCACCTACAACATTGATGTCAACTAAGACACATCTTAACTCGGAGCCTGAATTTCACATTCTCAATCACAACAGAAGAGAACCCTTATTCTCTCGGTAACCGTCTCTTCCGCAGAGATTTTCTCTCACAGATAGCCCTAACCCTCTCCCAGGACCCTTTCACTGAACCGCTACCATCAGCATCGACGTCTGCCATTCTTGCCCACAACACTGAAGCTCGTTCTGGCCACTGCCCTCTTGTCAGAGTCGGATCAGAACGCTAAATGTCACTCAATTTTCCGCAGACTCCTTACCTTACAACTAATGCCAACCCTATCCCTGGTGCCAGGATCTGACACTTCACCTTCATCATTGATGTCACACTCACTTCACCTTAAACCTTAAACTTATTCTTGCACAAAACCTCACATCAGAGGTGGATCCGAATTCTAACGGCAACCCTATCTCACCCGTACTCCTTATCGAACACATAACCCTAACCCTAGATCTGACCCTTGAACCAGAAACTTCACCTTCACCGTTGCTATCAACTATGACTCCCTTAATCCTCTGACTCGACCTCACACTCACACTCAATTCAGAATTTTTCGCAAATTCTGTCCATAACCATATTTTCTGCATAGACCTTTCCTTACAGAAAACCCTAACCCTAGCCCCGGATCCTTAACCTGAATGCTCACTGTCAGCATTGGTGTCACCGATGCCACATCTTGATGATGAAGTCCAAGCTGGCCTTCACCCACACGTCAGAGTAGGATGCTTAATCTAAACATAACCACATCCACCGCATAAAATTTAGACAATTGCCTAACCCTAACCCTAGCACATTCCTGTGACCTGAGCCTCCAAAATCATCATGGACGTCACCCTTGCCTCACTGCGACTCAATTGGACAGTTGCCCTAAACTTGGAGAAGGACCCTCAGTCTAAACGTACCAATTGCCTGCCCCTACAGCTTTCCAAAAACCTAACCCTAACACTACCCCTGGCTCGGGGTCCTGACACCTCACCTTGACCATTGACGTCATCCGTGCCTCACCATAAACCTGATCCACCATCTTGCGCACCCTGTCACATCAGACTCAGAAGCTAACTCTATCCGTAAAGAGAATGTTTCTGTATGCCAGAGAGAACACAGAATTTTAACCCTGAAACTGATGCCTGGAACTGTATACAGAGTGTCAGCATCGGAGACACCCAGGGATCTCCCAACACGGCAACACAATTTCACAGTCACAGTCACATCAGAGCTAGACCTTAAGTCTTATAATTAACTTATTCTTTCTGTACTAGAGCCCGAACCAGTAATTCTAACCCAAGCCATGACTCTTGGACATGCCCCTTAATCGTAACCATTGGCATCACTCACGCTTCATCGTAATCCTTTACCTCAATCCCGCACTTGCCCTCCCATCAGAGAGAAACCTGAAGTCTTTCCATAACCCTACCCTTCCTGTACACCTTACAGAACAAAACTAAACTTACTCTAGCCCTTGGGACTATACCTGAACCGACACCGTCAGCTTCAACGTCTGTCATGCCGCACCATAAGCCTGAATCTCAAGGTCGCCGTCACCCGCACGTCAGGGACAGATGCGAACTCTAAATGTAACTGCATAATCCTGTCAATCTTACTGAACACCTAACCCTAACCCTAGTGCCAAGCCCTGGACTAGATTTTTCACCCGCAGCAATGATGTCAACTACGACACATCTTAATTCGGAGCTTGAATCTCACACTCGCACTGACATCAGAAGAGAACCCTAATTCTTTCGGAAACCGTCTTTTCCGCACTGATTTTCTCTTACAGATAACCCTAAGCGTATCCCAGGCCCCTTTCACTGAACCGCCACCATCAGCATCGACGTCTGTCATTCCTCCCCATAATCCTGAAGCTCGTTCTGGACGCTGCCCTCATGTCAGAGTCGGATCAGTACTCTAACTGTCACTCAATCTGCAGCATACTCCTTACCTTACAACTAATGCTGACCCTATCCCTGGTACCGGGATCTGACACTTCACCTTCATCATTGTTGTGACCCTCACTTCACCTTAAACTTAAACTTATTCTTGCACCCACCCTCAGATCAGAGGCGGATCCGAATTCTAACTGCAACCCTACTTCACCCGTACTCCTTATCAAACCCATAACCCTACCCTAGATCTGAACCTTGAATCAGATTATTCACCTTCATCGTTGCTACCCACTATGACACCCTTAATGGTGTGACTCGATCTCACACTCGCCCTCAATTTAGAATCGCACCCTAATTCTGTCCATAACCATATTATCTGCATAAACCTGCATAGACCTTTCCTTACAGAAAACTCTAACCCTGGAACAGGTTCCTTTACCTGCATGCTCACCACCAGCATTGATGTCACCGATGCCATACCTTAATGATGAAGTCCAAACTGGCCTTCACCCACACGTCAGAGTAGGATCCTCTATCTAAACATAACCACATCCACGGCATAAACTAAAACAATTCCCTATCCCTAACCCTAGCACATACCTGTGGCCTGACCATCCATAATCTCCATGGATGTGACCCTTGCCTCATTGTAAGCCTGCGACTGAATTGGACAGTTGCCCTAACCTTGCAGAAGGACCCTCAGTCTAAACGTACCAATACCCTGCCCCTACGGCTTTCCAAAATCCTAACCCTAACCCTAGCCCTGGCTCGTGGTCCTGACACCTCACCTTGACCATTGACGTCAACCATGCCTCACCATAAACCTGATCCACCATCTTGCACTCCCTTTCTCATCAGAACTAGAAGCCAACTCTATCCATAAAGCCAATGTCTCTGCATACCAGAGAGAACAAAAAATTTTAACTCTAAAACTGGTGCCTGGACCTATACACAAAGCGTCATTATCACAAACACCCAGGGATCTCCTCAACACGGAAACGCAAATTCACACTCGCACTCACATCAGAGGTAGACCCTAACCCTAATAATTAACTTATCCTTTCTGCACAACAGCCCTAACCTCTATATTCAAAGCCTAGCCATGAATCTTGGACCTGCCCCTTCACCATAACCGTTGGCATCACCTGCGCTTCATCGTAATCCTAATCTTCAATCCCGAACGTGCCCTCCCATCGGAGAGAAACTCGAAATTTTTCCATAAACCTATCGTTCTTCTACACCTTACAGAACACAATAAACTTACTCTAGCCCTCGGCATTTTACCTGATCCAAAATCAACAGCCTCAATGTCTGTCTTGCCGCACCATAAGCCTGAAGCTCAAGGTGGCCCTCGCCCTCACTTCAGGGTCAGATGCAAACTCTAAATGTTACTCCACATTCCTGTAAATCTTACTGAACACCTAACCCTAACCCTAGCGCGAAGCCTTGGACTAGATTCTTCACCTACAACATTGATGTCAACTAAGACACATCTTAACTCGGAGCCTGAATTTCACATTCTCAATCACAACAGAAGAGAACCCTTATTCTCTCGGTAACCGTCTCTTCCGCAGAGATTTTCTCTCACAGATAGCCCTAACCCTCTCCCAGGACCCTTTCACTGAACCGCTACCATCAGCATCGACGTCTGTCATTCGTTCCCACAACCCTGAAGCTCGTTCTGGCCACTGCCCTCTTGTCAGAGTCGGATCAGAACGCTAAATGTCACTCAATTTTCCGCAGAATCCTTACCTTACAACTAATGCCAACCCTATCCCTGGTGCCAGGATCTGACACTTCACCTTCATCATTGATGTCACACTCACTTCACCTTAAACCTTAAACTTATTCTTGCCCAAAACCTCACATCAGAGGTGGATCCGAATTCTAACTGCAACCCTATCTCACCCGTACTCCTTATCGAACACATAACCCTAACCCTAGATCTGACCCTTGAACCAGAATCTTCACCTTCACCGTTGCTATCAACTATGACTCCCTTAATCCTCTGACTCGATCTCACACTCACACTCAATTCAGAATTTTTCGCAAATTCTGTCCATAACCATATTTTCTGCATAGACCTTTCCTTACAGAAAACCCTAACCCTAGCCCCGGATCCTTAACCTGAATGCTCACCGTCAGCATCGGTGTCACCGATGCCACATCTTGATGATGAAGTCCAAGCTGGCCTTCACCCACACGTCAGAGTAGGATGCTTAATCTAAACATAACCACATCCACCGCATAAACTTTAGACAATTGCCTAACCCTAACTCTAGCACATTCCTGTGACCTGAGCCTCCAAAATCATCATGGACGTCACCCTTGCCTCACTGCGACTCAGTTGGACAGTTGCCCTAAACTTGGAGAAGGACCCTCAGTCTAAACGTACCAATTGCCTGCCCCTACAGCTTTCCAAAAACCTAACCCTAACACTACCCCTGGCTCGGGCTCCTGAGACCTCACCTTGACCATTGACGTCATCCATGCCTCACCATAAACCTGATCCACCATCTTGCGCACCCTGTCACATCAGACTCAGAAGCTAACTCTATCCGTAAAGAGAATGTTTCTGTATACCAGAGAGAACACAGAATTTTAACCCTGAAACTGATGCCTGGACCTGTATACAGAGTGTCAGCATCGGAGACACCCAGGGATCTCCCAACACGGAAACACAATTTCACAGTCACAGTCACATCAGAGCTAGACCTTAAGTCTTATACTTAATTTATTCTTTCTGTACTAGAGCCCGAACCAGTAATTCTAACCCTAGCCATGACTCTTGGACATGCCCCTTAATCGTAACCATTGACATCACTCACGCTTCATCGTAATCCTTTACCTCAATCCCGCACTTGCCCACCCATCAGAGAGAAACCTGAAGCCTTTCCATAACCCTATCCTTCCTGTACACCTTACAGAACAAAACTAAACTTACTCTAGCCCTTGGAACTATACCTGAACCGACACCATCAGCTTCAACGTCTGTCATGCCGCACCATAAGCCTGAATCTCAAGGTCGCCGTCACCCGCACGTCAGGGACAGATGCGAACTCTAAATGTAACTGCATAATCCTGTCAATCTTACTGAACACCTAACCCTAACCCTAGTGCCAAGCCCTGGACTAGATTTTTCACCCGCAGCAATGATGTCAACTACGACACATCTTAATTCGGAGCTTGAATCTCACACTCGCACTGACATCAGAAGAGAACCCTAATTCTTTCGGAAACCGTCTTTTCCGCACTGATTTTCTCTTACAGATAACCCTAAGCGTATCCCAGGCCCCTTTCACTGAACCGCCACCATCAGCATCGACGTCTGTCATTCCTCCCCATAATCCTGAAGCTCGTTCTGGACGCTGCCCTCATGTCAGAGTCGGATCAGTACTCTAACTGTCACTCAATCTGCAGCATACTCCTTATCTTACAATTAATGCTGACCCTATCCCTGGTACCGGGATCTGACACTTCACCTTCATCATTGTTGTGACCCTCACTTCACCTGAAACTTAAACTTATTCTTGCACTCACCCTCACATCAGAGGCGGATCCGAATTCTAACTGCAACCCTACTTCACCCGTACTCCTTATCAAACCCATAACCCTACCCTAGATCTGAACCTTGAATCAGATTATTCACCTTCATCGTTGCTACCCACTATGACACCCTTAATGGTGTGACTCGATCTCACACTCGCCCTCAATTTAGAATTGCACCCTAATTCTGTCCATAACCATATTATCTGCATAAACCTGCATAGACCTTTCCTTACAGAAATCTCTAACCCTGGAACAGGTTCCTTTACCTGCATGCTCACCACCAGCATTGATGTCACCGATGCCATACCTTAATGATGAAGTCCAAACTGGCCTTCACCCACACGTCAGAGTAGGATCCTCTATCTAAACATAACCACATCCACGGCATAAACTAAAACAATTCCCTATCCCTAACCCTAGCACATACCTGTGGCCTGACCATCCATAATCTCCATGGATGTGACCCTTGCCTCATTGTAAGCCTGCGACTGAATTGGACAGTTGCCCTAACCTTGCAGAAGGACCCTCAGTCTAAACGTACCAATACCCTGCCCCTACGGCTTTCCAAAATCCTAACCCTAACCCTAGCCCTGGCTCGTGGTCCTGACACCTCACCTTGACCATTGACGTCAACCATGCCTCACCATAAACCTGATCCACCATCTTGCACTCCCTTTCTCATCAGAACTAGAAGCCAACTCTATCCATAAAGCCACTGTCTCTGCATACCAGAGAGAACAAAAAATTTTAACTCTAAAACTGGTGCCTGGACCTATACACAAAGCGTCATTATCACAAACACCCAGGGATCTCCTCAACACGGAAACGCAAATTCACACTCGCACTCACATCAGAGGTAGACCCTAACCCTAATAATTAACATATCCTTTCTGCACAACAGCCCTAACCTCTATATTCAAAGCCTAGCCATGACTCTTGGACCTGCCCCTTCACCATAACCATTGGCATCACCTGCGCTTCATCGTAATCCTAATCTTCAATCCCGAACGTGCCCTCCCATCGGAGAGAAACTCGAAATTTTTCCATAAACCTATCCTTCTTCTACACCTTACAGAACACAATAAACTTACTCTAGCCCTCGGCATTTTACCTGATCCAAAACCAACAGCCTCAATGTCTGTCTTGCCGCACCATAAGCCTGAAGCTCAAGGTGGCCCTCGCCCTCACTTCAGGGTCAGATGCAAACTCTAAATGTTACTCCACATTCCTGTAAATCTTACTGAACACCTAACCCTAACCCTAGCGCGAAGCCTTGGACTAGATTCTTCACCTACAACATTGATGTCAACTAAGACACATCTTAACTCGGAGCCTGAATTTCACATTCTCAATCACAACAGAAGAGAACCCTTATTCTCTCGGTAACCGTCTCTTCCGCAGAGATTTTCTCTTACAGATAGCCCTAACCCTCTCCCAGGACCCTTTCACTGAACCGCTACCATCAGCATCGACGTCTGTCATTCGTTCCCACAACCCTGAAGCTCGTTCTGGCCACTGCCCTCTTGTCAGAGTCGGATCAGAACGCTAAATGTCACTCAATTTTCCGCAGACTCCTTACCTTACAACTAATGCCAACCCTATCCCTGGTGCCAGGATCTGACACTTCACCTTCATCATTGATGTCACACTCACTTCACCTTAAACCTTAAACTTATTCTTGCACAAAACCTCACATCAGAGGTGGATCCGAATTCTAACTGCAACCCTATCTCACCCGTACTCCTTATCGAACACATAACCCTAACCCTAGATCTGACCCTTGAACCAGAATCTTCACCTTCACCGTTGCTTTCAACTATGACTCCCTTAATCCTCTGACTCGATCTCACACTCACACTCAATTCAGAATTTTTCGCAAATTCTGTCCATAACCATATTTTCTGCATAGACCTTTCCTTACAGAAAACCCTAACCCTAGCCCCGGATCCTTAACCTGAATGCTCACCGTCAGCATCGGTGTCACCGATGCCACATCTTGATGATGAAGTCCAAGCTGGCCTTCACCCACACGTCAGAGTAGGATGCTTAATCTAAACATAACCACATCCACCGCATAAACTTTAGACAATTGCCTAACCCTAACCCTAGCACATTCCTGTGACCTGAGCCTCCAAAATCATCATGGACGTCACCCTTGCCTCACTGCGACTCAGTTGGCCAGTTGCCCTAAACTTGGAGAAGGACCCTCAGTCTAAACGTACCAATTGCCTGCCCCTACAGCTTTCCAAAAACCTAACCCTAACACTACCCCTGGCTCGGGCTCCTGAGACCTCACCTTGACCATTGACGTCATCCGTGCCTCACCATAAACCTGATCCACCATCTTGCGCACCCTGTCACATCAGACTCAGAAGCTAACTCTATCTGTAAAGAGAATGTTTCTGTATACCAGAGAGAACACAGAATTTTAACCCTGAAACTGATGCCTGCACCTGTAGACAGAGTGTCAGCATCGGAGACACCCAGGGATCTCCCAACACGGAAACACAATTTCACAGTCACAGTCACATCAGAGCTAGACCTTAAGTCTTATACTTAACTTATTCTTTCTGTACTAGAGCCCGAACCAGTAATTCTAACCCTAGCCATGACTCTTGCACATGCCCCTTAATCGTAACCATTGGCATCACTCACGCTTCATCGTAATCCTTTACCTCAATCCCGCACTTGCCCTCCCATCAGAGAGAAACCTGAAGCCTTTCCATAACCCTATCCTTCCTGTACACCTTACAGAACAAAACTAAACTTACTCTAGCCCTTGGAACTATACCTGAACCGACACCATCAGCTTCAACGTCTGTCATGCCGCACCATAACCCTGAATCTCAAGGTCGCCGTCACTCGCACGTCAGGGACAGATGCGAACTCTAAATGTAACTGCATAATCCTGTCAATCTTACTGAACACCTAACCCTAACCCTAGTGCCAAGCCCTGGACTAGATTTTTCACCCGCAGCAATGATGTCAACTACGACACATCTTAATTCGGAGCTTGAATCTCACATTCGCACTGACATCAGAAGAGAACCCTAATTCTTTCGGAAACCGTCTTTTCCGCACTGATTTTCTCTTACAGATAACCCTAAGCGTATCCCAGGCCCCTTTCACTGAACCGCCACCATCAGCATCGACGTCTGTCATTCCTCCCCATAATCCTGAAGCTCGTTCTGGACGCTGCCCTCATGTCAGAGTCGGATCAGTACTCTAACTGTCACTCAATCTGCAGCATACTCCTTACCTTACAACTAATGCTGACCCTATCCCTGGTACCGGGATCTGACACTTCACCTTCATCATTGTTGTGACCCTCACTTCACCTGAAACTTAAACTTATTCTTGCACTCACCCTCACATCAGAGGCGGATCGGAATTCCAACTGCAACCCTACTTCACCCGTACTCCTTATCAAAACCACAACCCTACCCTAGATCTGAACCTTGAATCAGATTATTCACCTTCATCGTTGCTACCCACTATGACACCCTTAATGGTGTGACTCGAACTCACACTCGACCTCAATTTAGAATTGCACCCTAATTCTGTCCATAACCATATTATCTGCATAAACCTGCATAGACCTTTCCTTACAGAAAACTCTAACCCTGGAACAGGTTCCTTTACCTGCATGCTCACCACCAGCATTGATGTCACCGATGCCATACCTTAATGATGAAGTCCAAACTGGCCTTCACCCACACGTCAGAGTAGGATCCTCTATCTAAACATAACCACATCCACGGCATAAACTAAAACAATTCCCTATCCCTAACCCTAGCACATACCTGTGGCCTGACCATCCATAATCTCCATGGATGTGACCCTTGCCTCATTGTAAGCCTGCGACTGAATTGGACAGTTGCCCTAACCTTGCAGAAGGACCCTCAGTCTAAACGTACCAACACCCTGCCCCTACGGCTTTCCAAAATCCTAACCCTAACCCTAGCCCTGGCTCGTGGTCCTGACACCTCACCTTGACCATTGACGTCAACCATGCCTCACCATAAACCTGATCCACCATCTTGCACTCCCTTTCTCATCAGAACTAGAAGCCAACTCTATCCATAAAGCCACTGTCTCTGCATACCAGAGAGAACAAAAAATTTTAACTCTAAAACTGGTGCCTGGACCTATACACAAAGCGTCATTATCACAAACACCCAGGGATTTCCTCAACACGGAAACGCAAATTCACACTCGCACTCACATC
Organism: Manis javanica; assembly: GCF_040802235.1. Classification (NCBI taxonomy): domain Eukaryota; kingdom Metazoa; phylum Chordata; class Mammalia; order Pholidota; family Manidae; genus Manis; species Manis javanica. The sequence continues at coordinate 38,300,858 of NC_133169.1, read as the reverse complement.
AGAGGTAGACCCTAAACCTAATAATTAACTTATCCTTTCTGCACAACAGCCCTAACCTCTATATTCAAAGCCTAGCCATGACTCTTGGACCTGCCCCTTCACCATAACCATTGGCATCACCTGCGCTTCATCGTAATCCTAATCTTCAATCCCGAACGTGCCCTCCCATCGGAGAGAAACTCGAAATTTTTCCATAAACCTATCCTTCTTCTACACCTTACAGAACACAATAAACTTACTCTAGCCCTCGGCATTTTACCTGATCCAAAACCAACAGCCTCAATGTCTGTCTTGCCGCACCATAAGCCTGAAGCTCAAGGTGGCCCTCGCCCTCACTTCAGGGTCAGATGCAAACTCTAAATGTTACTCCACATTCCTGTAAATCTTACTGAACACCTAACCCTAACCCTAGCGCGAAGCCTTGGACTAGATTCTTCACCTACAACATTGATGTCAACTAAGACACATCTTAACTCGGAGCCTGAATTTCACATTCTCAATCACAACAGAAGAGAACCCTTATTCTCTCGGTAACCGTCTCTTCCGCAGAGATTTTCTCTTACAGATAGCCCTAACCCTCTCCCAGGACCCTTTCACTGAACCGCTACCATCAGCATCGACGTCTGTCATTCGTTCCCACAACCCTGAAGCTCGTTCTGGCCACTGCCCTCTTGTCAGAGTCGGATCAGAACGCTAAATGTCACTCAATTTTCCGCAGACTCCTTACCCTACAACTAATGCCAACCCTAACCCTGGTGCCAGGATCTCACACTTCACCTTCATCATTGATGTCACACTCACTTCACCTTAAACCTTAAACTTATTCTTGCACAAAACCTCACATCAGAGGTGGATCCGAATTCTAACTGCAACCCTATCTCACCCGTACTCCTTATCGAACACATAACCCTAACCCTAGATCTGACCCTTGAACCAGAATCTTCATCTTCACCGTTGCTATCAACTATGACTCCCTTAATCCTCTGACTCGATCTCACACTCACACTCAATTCAGAATTTTTCTAAATTCTGTCCATAACCATATTTTCTGCATAGACCTTTCCTTACAGAAAACCCTAACCCTAGCCCCGGATCCTTAACCTGAATGCTCACCGTCAGCATCGGTGTCACCGATGCCACATCTTGATGATGAAGTCCAAGCTGGCCTTCACCCACACGTCAGAGTAGGATGCTTAATCTAAACAAAGCCACATCCACCGCATAAACTTTAGACAATTGCCTAACCCTAACCCTAGCACATTCCTGTGACCTGAGCCTCCAAAATCATCATGGACGTCACCCTTGCCTCACTGCGACTCAATTGGACAGTTGCCCTAAACTTGGAGAAGGACCCTCAGTCTAAACGTACCAATTGCCTGCCCCTACAGCTTTCCAAAAACCTAACCCTAACACTACCCCTGGCTCGGGGTCCTGACACCTCACCTTGACCATTGACGTCATCCATGCCTCACCATAGACCTGATCCACCATCTTGCGCACCCTGTCACATCAGACTCAGAAGCTAACTCTATCCGTAAAGAGAATGTTTCTGTATACCAGAGAGAACACAGAATTTTAACCCTGAAACTGATGCCTGGACCTGTAGACAGAGTATCAGCATCGGAGACACCCAGGGATCTCCCAACACGGAAACACAATTTCACAGTCACAGTCACATCAGAGCTAGACCTTAAGTCTTATAATTAACTTATTCTTTCTGTACTAGAGCCCGAACCAGTAATTCTAACCCTAGCCATGACTCTTGGACATGCCCCTTAATCGTAACCATTGGCATCACTCACGCTTCATCGTAATCCTTTACCTCAATCCCGCACTTGCCCTCCCATCAGAGAGAAACCTGAAGCCTTTCCATAACCCTATCCTTCCTGTACACCTTACAGAAAAAAACTAAACTTACTCTAGCCCTTGGAACTATACCTGAACCGACACCATCAGCTTCAACGTCCGTCATGCCGCACCATAAGCCTGAATCTCAAGGTCGCCGTCACCCTCACGTCAGGGACAGATGCGAACTCTAAATGTAACTGCATAATCCTGTCAATCTTACTGAACACCTAACCCTAACCCTAGTGCCAAGCCCTGGACTAGATTTTTCACCCGCAGCAATGATGTCAACTACGACACATCTTAATTCGGAGCTTGAATCTCACACTCGCACTGACATCAGAAGAGAACCCTAATTCTTTCGGAAACCGTCTTTTCCGCACTGATTTTCTCTTACAGATAACCCTAAGCGTATCCCAGGCCCCTTTCACTGAACCGCCACCATCAGCATCGACGTCTGTCATTCCTTCCCATAATCCTGAAGCTCGTTCTGGACGCTGCCCTCATGTCAGAGTCGGATCAGTACTCTAACTGTCACTCAATCTGCAGCATACTCCTTACATTACAACTAATGCTGACCCTATCCCTGGTACCGGGATCTGACTCTTCACCTTCATCATTGTTGTGACCCTCACTTCAACTGAAACTTAAACTTATTCTTGCACTCACCCTCACATCAGAGGCGGATCCGAATTCTAACTGCAACCCTACCTCACCCGTACTCCTTATCAAACCCATAACCCTACCCTAGATCTGAACCTTGAATCAGATTATTCACCTTCATCGTTGCTACCCACTATGACACCCTTAATGGTGTGACTCGATCTCACACTCGCCCTCAATTTAGAATTGCACCCTAATTCTGTCCATAACCATATTATCTGCATAAACCTGCATAGACCTTTCCTTACAGAAATCTCTAACCCTGGAACAGGTTCCTTTACCTGCATGCTCACCACCAGCATTGATGTCACCGATGCCATACCTTAATGATGAAGTCCAAACTGGCCTTCACCCACACGTCAGAGTAGGATCCTCTATCTAAACATAACCACATCCACGGCATAAACTAAAACAATTCCCTATCCCTAACCCTAGCACATACCTGTGGCCTGACCATCCATAATCTCCATGGATGTGACCCTTGCCTCATTGTAAGCCTGCGACTGAATAGGACAGTTGCCCTAACCTTGCAGAAGGACCCTCAGTCTAAACGTACCAACATCCTGCCCCTTCGGCTTTCCAAAATCCTAACCCTAACCCTAGCCCTGTCTCGTGGTTCTGACACCTCACCTTGACCATTGACGTCAACCATGCCTCACCATAAACCTGATCCACCATCTTGCACTCCCTTTCTCATCAGAACTAGAAGCCAACTCTATCCATAAAGCCACTGTCTCTGCATACCAGAGAGAACAAAAAATTTTAACTCTAAAACTGGTGCCTGGACCTATACACAAAGCGTCATTATCACAAACACCCAGGGATTTCCTCAACACGGAAACGCAAATTCACACTCGCACTCACATCAGAGGTAGACCCTAAACCTAATAATTAACTTATCCTTTCTGCACAACAGCCCTAACCTCTATATTCAAAGCCTAGCCATGACTCTTGGACCTGCCCCTTCACCATAACCATTGGCATCACCTGCGCTTCATCGTAATCCTAATCTTCAATCCCGAACGTGCCCTCCCATCGGAGAGAAACTCGAAATTTTTCCATAAACCTATCCTTCTTCTACACCTTACAGAACACAATAAACTTACTCTAGCCCTCGTCATTTTACCTGATCCAAAACCAACAGCCTCAATGTCTGTCTTGCCGCACCATAAGCCTGAAGCTCAAGGTGGCCCTCGCCCTCACTTCAGGGTCAGATGCAAACTCTAAATGTTACTCCACATTCCTGTAAATCTTCCTGAACACCTAACCCTAACCCTAGCGCGAAGCCTTGGACTAGATTCTTCACCTACAACATTGATGTCAACTAAGACACATCTTAACTCGGAGCCTGAATTTCACATTCTCAATCACAACAGAAGAGAACCCTTATTCTCTCGGTAACCGTCTCTTCCGCAGAGATTTTCTCTTACAGATAGCCCTAACCCTCTCCCAGGACCCTTTCACTGAACCGCTACCATCAGCATCGACGTCTGTCATTCGTTCCCACAACCCTGAAGCTCGTTCTGGCCACTGCCCTCTTGTCAGAGTCGGATCAGAACGCTAAATGTCACTCAATTTTCCGCAGACTCCTTACCCTACAACTAATGCCAACCCTATCCCTGGTGCCAGGATCTCACACTTCACCTTCATCATTGATGTCACACTCACTTCACCTTAAACCTTAAACTTATTCTTGCACAAAACCTCACATCAGAGGTGGATCCGAATTCTAACTGCAACCCTATCTCACCCGTACTCCTTATCGAACACATAACCCTAACCCTAGATCTGACCCTTGAACCAGAATCTTCATCTTCACCGTTGCTATCAACTATGACTCCCTTAATCCTCTGACTCGATCTCACACTCACACTCAATTCAGAATTTTTCTAAATTCTGTCCGTAACCATATTTTCTGCATAGACCTTTCCTTACAGAAAACCCTAACCCTAGCCCCGGATCCTTAACCTGAATGCTCACCGTCAGCATCGGTGTCACCGATGCCACATCTTGATGATGAAGTCCAAGCTGGCCTTCACCCACACGTCAGAGTAGGATGCTTAATCTAAACAAAGCCACATCCACCGCATAAACTTTAGACAATTGCCTAACCCTAACCCTAGCACATTCCTGTGACCTGAGCCTCCAAAATCATCATGGACGTCACCCTTGCCTCACTGCGACTCAATTGGACAGTTGCCCTAAACTTGGAGAAGGACCCTCAGTCTAAACGTACCAATTGCCTGCCCCTACAGCTTTCCAAAAACCTAACCCTAACACTACCCCTGGCTCGGGGTCCTGACACCTCACCTTGACCATTGACGTCATCCATGCCTCACCATAGACCTGATCCACCATCTTGCGCACCCTGTCACATCAGACTCAGAAGCTAACTCTATCCGTAAAGAGAATGTTTCTGTATACCAGAGAAAACACAGAATTTTAACCCTGAAAGTGATGCCTGGACCTGTATACAGAGTGTCAGCATCGGAGACACCCAGGGATCTCCCAACACGGAAACACAATTTCACAGTCACAGTCACATCAGAGCTAGACCTTAAGTCTTATAATTAACTTATTCTTTCTGTACTAGAGCCCGAACCAGTAATTCTAACCCTAGCCATGACTCTTGGACATGCCCCTTAATCGTAACCATTGGCATCACTCACGCTTCATCGTAATCCTTTACCTCAATCCCGCACTTGCCCTCCCATCAGAGAGAAACCTGAAGCCTTTCCATAACCCTATCCTTCCTGTACACCTTACAGAACAAAACTAAACTTACTCTAGCCCTTGGAACTATACCTGAACCGACACCATCAGCTTCAACGTCTGTCATGCCGCACCATAAGCCTGAATCTCAAGGTCGCCGTCACCCTCACGTCAGGGACAGATGCGAACTCTAAATGTAACTGCATAATCCTGTCAATCTTACTGAACACCTAACAGTAACCCTAGTGCCAAGCCCGGGACTAGATTTTTCACCCGCAGCAATGATGTCAACTACGACACATCTTAATTCGGAGCTTGAATCTCACACTCGCACTGACATCAGGAGAGAACCCTAATTCTTTCAGAAACCGTCTTTTCCGCACTGATTTTCTCTTACAGATAACCCTAAGCGTATCCCAGGCCCCTTTCACTGAACCGCCACCATCAGCATTGACGTCTGTCATTCGTTCCCATAATCCTGAAGCACGTTCTGGACGCTGCCCTCATGTCAGAGTCGGATCAGTACTCTAACTGTCACTCAATCTGCAGCATACTCCTTACCTTACAACTAATGCTGACCCTATCCCTGGTACCGGGATCTGACACTTCACCTTCATCATTGTTGTGACCCTCACTTCACCTGAAACTTAAACTTATTCTTGCACTCACCCTCACATCAGAGGCGGATCCGAATTCTAACTGCAACCCTACCTCACCCGTACTACTTATCAAACCCATAACCCTACCCTAGATCTGAACCTTGAATCAGATTATTCACCTTCATCGTTGCTACCCACTATGACACCCTTAATGGTGTGACTCGATCTCACACTCGCCCTCAATTTAGAATTGCACCCTAATTCTGTCCATAGCCATATTATCTGCATAAACCTGCATAGACCTTTCCTTACAGAAAACTCTAACCCTGGAACAGGTTCCTTTACCTGCATGCTCACCACCAGCATTGATGTCACCGATGCCATACCTTAAAGATGAAGTCCAAACTGGCCTTCACCCACACGTCAGAGTAGGATCCTCTATCTAAACATAACCACATCCACGGCATAAACTAAAACAATTCCCTATCCCTAACCCTAGCACATACCTGTGGCCTGACCATCCATAATCTCCATGGATGTGACCCTTGCCTCATTGTCAGCCTGCGACTGAATTGGACAGTTGCCCTAACCTTGCAGAAGGACCCTCAGTCTAAACGTACCAATACCCTGCCCCTACGGCTTTCCAAAATCCTAACCCTAACCCTAGCCCTGGCTCGTGGTCCTGACACCTCACCTTGACCATTGACGTCAACCATGCCTCACCATAAACCTGATCCACCATCTTGCACTCCCTTTCTCATCAGAACTAGAAGCCAACTCTGTCCATAAAGCCACTGTCTCTGCATACCAGAGAGAACAAAACATTTTAACTCTAAAACTGGTGCCTGGACCTATACACAAAGCGTCATTATCACAAACACCCAGGGATCTCCTCAACACGGAAACGCAAATTCACACTCGCACTCACATCAGAGGTAGACCCTAACCCTAATAATTAACTTATCCTTTCTGCACAACAGCCCTAACCTCTATATTCAAAGCCTAGCCATGACTCTTGGACCTGCCCCTTCACCATAACCGTTGGCATCACCTGCGCTTCATCGTAATCCTAATCTTCAATCCCGAACGTGCCCTCCCATCGGAGAGAAACTCGAAATTTTTCCATAAACCTATCCTTCTTCTACACCTTACAGAACACAATAAACTTACTCTAGCCCTCGGCATTTTACCTGATCCAAAACCAACAGCCTCAATGTCTGTCTTGCCGCACCATAAGCCTGAAGCTCAAGGTGGCCCTCGCCCTCACTTCAGGGTCAGATGCAAACTCTAAATGTTACTCCACATTCCTGTAAATCTTACTGAACACCTAACCCTAACCCTAGCGCGAAGCCTTGGACTAGATTCTTCACCTACAACATTGATGTCAACTAAGACACATCTTAACTCGGAGCCTGAATTTCACATTCTCAATCACAACAGAAGAGAACCCTTATTCTCTCGGTAACCGTCTCTTCCGCAGAGATTTTCTCTCACAGATAGCCCTAACCCTCTCCCAGGACCCTTTCACTGAACCGCTACCATCAGCATCGACGTCTGTCATTCGTTCCCACAACCCTGAAGCTCGTTCTGGCCACTGCCCTCTTGTCAGAGTCGGATCAGAACGCTAAATGTCACTCAATTTTCCGCAGACTCCTTACCTTACAACTAATGCCAACCCTATCCCTGGTGCCAGGATCTGACACTTCACCTTCATCATTGATGTCACACTCACTTCACCTTAAACCTTAAACTTATTCTTGCACAAAACCTCACATCAGAGGTGGATCCGAATTCTAACTGCAACCCTATCTCACCCGTACTCCTTATCGAACACATAACACTAACCCTAGATCTGACCCTTGAACCAGAATCTTCACCTTCACCGTTGCTATCAACTATGACTCCCTTAATACTCTGACTCGATCTCACACTCACACTCAATTCAGAATTTTTCGCAAATTCTGTCCATAACCATATTTTCTGCATAGACCTCTCCTTACAGAAAACCCTTACCCTAGCCCCGGATCCTTAACCTGAATGCTCACCGTCAGCATTGGTGTCACCGATGCCACATCTTGATGATGAAGTCCAAGCTGGCCTTCACCCACACGTCAGAGTAGGATGCTTAATCTAAACATAACCACATGAACCGCATAAATTTTAGACAATTGCCTAACCCTAACCCTAGCACATTCCTGTGACCTGAGCCTCCAAAATCATCATGGACGTCACCCTTGCCTCACTGCGACTCAGATGGGCAGTTGCCCTAAACTTGGAGAAGGACCCTCAGTCTAAACGTACCAATTGCCTGCCCCTACAGCTTTCCAAAGACCTAACCCTAACACTACCCCTGGCTCGGGCTCCTGAGACCTCACCTTGACCATTGACGTCATCCATGCCTCACCATAAACCTGATCCACCATCTTGCGCACCCTGTCACATCAGACTCAGAAGCTATCTCTATCCGTAAAGAGAATGTTTCTGTATACCAGAGAGAACACAGAATTTTAACCCTGCAACTGATGCCTGGACCTGTATACAGTGTGTCAGCATCGGAGACACCCAGGGATCTCCCAACACGGAAACACAATTTCACAGTCACAGTCACATCAGAGCTAGACCTTAAGTCTTATAATTAACTTATTCTTTCTGTACTAGAGCCCGAACCAGTAATTCTAACCCTAGCCATGACTCTTGGACATGCCCGTTAATCGTAACCATTGGCATCACTCACGCTTCATCGTAATCCTTTACCTCAATCCCGCACTTGCCCTCCCATCAGAGAGAAACCTGAAGCCTTTCCATAACCCTATCCTTCCTGTACACCTTACAGAACAAAACTAAACTTACTCTAGCCCTTGGAACTATACCTGAACCGACACCATCAGCTTCAACGTCTGTCATGCCGCACCATAAGCCTGAATCTCAAGGTCGCCGTCACCCTCACGTCAGGGACAGATGCGAACTCTAAATGTAACTGCATAATCCTGTCAATCTTACTGAACACCTAACACTAACCCTAGTGCCAAGCCCGGGACTAGATTTTTCACCCGCAGCAATGATGTCAACTACGACACATCTTAATTCGGAGCTTGAATCTCACACTCGCACTGACATCAGGAGAGAACCCTAATTCTTTCAGAAACCGTCTTTTCCGCACTGATTTTCTCTTACAGATAACCCTAAGCGTATCCCAGGCCCCTTTCACTGAACCGCCACCATCAGCATTGACGTCTGTCATTCGTTCCCATAATCCTGAAGCTCGTTCTGGACGCTGCCCTCATGTCAGAGTCGGATCAGTACTCTAACTGTCACTAAATCTGCAGCATACTCCTTACCTTACAACTAATGCTGACCCTATCCCTGGTACCGGGATCTGACACTTCACCTTCATCATTGTTGTGACCCTCACTTCACCTGAAACTTAAACTTATTCTTGCACTCACCCTCACATCAGAGGCGGATCCGAATTCTAACTGCAACCCTACCTCACCCGTACTACTTATCAAACCCATAACCCTACCCTAGATCTGAACCTTGAATCAGATTATTCACCTTCATCGTTGCTACCCACTATGACACCCTTAATGGTGTGACTCGATCTCACACTCGCCCTCAATTTAGAATTGCACCCTAATTCTGTCCATAACCATATTATCTGCATAAACCTGCATAGACCTTTCCTTACAGAAAACTCTAACCCTGGAACAGGTTCCTTTACCTGCATGCTCACCACCAGCATTGATGTCACCGATGCCATACCTTAAAGATGAAGTCCAAACTGGCCTTCACCCACACGTCAGAGTAGGATCCTCTATCTAAACATAACCACATCCACGGCATAAACTAAAACAATTCCCTATCCCTAACCCTAGCACATACCTGTGGCCTGACCATCCATAATCTCCATGGATGTGACCCTTGCCTCATTGTCAGCCTGCGACTGAATTGGACAGTTGCCCTAACCTTGCAGAAGGACCCTCAGTCTAAACGTACCAATACCCTGCCCCTACGGCTTTCCAAAATCCTAACCCTAACCCTAGCCCTGGCTCGTGGTCCTGACACCTCACCTTGACCATTGACGTCAACCATGCCTCACCATAAACCTGATCCACCATCTTGCACTCCCTTTCTCATCAGAACTAGTAGCCAACTCTGTCCATAAAGCCACTGTCTCTGCATACCAGAGAGAACAAAACATTTTAACTCTAAAACTGGTGCCTGGACCTATACACAAAGCGTCATTATCACAAACACCCAGGGATCTCCTCAACACGGAAACGCAAATTCACACTCGCACTCACATCAGAGGTAGACCCTAACCCTAATAATTAACTTATCCTTTCTGCACAACAGCCCTAACCTCTATATTCAAAGCCTAGCCATGACTCTTGGACCTGCCCCTTCACCATAACCGTTGGCATCACCTGCGCTTCATCGTAATCCTAATCTTCAATCCCGAACGTGCCCTCCCATCGGAGAGAAACTCGAAATTTTTCCATAAACCTATCCTTCTTCTACACCTTACAGAACACAATAAACTTACTCTAGCCCTCGGCATTTTACCTGATCCAAAACCAACAGCCTCAATGTCTGTCTTGCCGCACCATAAGCCTGAAGCTCAAGGTGGCCCTCGCCCTCACTTCAGGGTCAGATGCAAACTCTAAATGTTACTCCACATTCCTGTAAATCTTACTGAACACCTAACCCTAACCCTAGCGCGAAGCCTTGGACTAGATTCTTCACCTACAACATTGATGTCAACTAAGACACATCTTAACTCGGAGCCTGAATTTCACATTCTCAATCACAACAGAAGAGAACCCTTATTCTCTCGGTAACCGTCTCTTCCGCAGAGATTTTCTCTCACAGATAGCCCTAACCCTCTCCCAGGACCCTTTCACTGAACCGCTACCATCAGCATCGACGTCTGTCATTCGTTCCCACAACCCTGAAGCTCGTTCTGGCCACTGCCCTCTTGTCAGAGTCGGATCAGAACGCTAAATGTCACTCAATTTTCCGCAGACTCCTTACCTTACAACTAATGCCAACCCTATCCCTGGTGCCAGGATCTGACACTTCACCTTCATCATTGATGTCACACTCACTTCACCTTAAACCTTAAACTTATTCTTGCACAAAACCTCACATCAGAGGTGGATCCGAATTCTAACTGCAACCCTATCTCACCCGTACTCCTTATCGAACACATAACACTAACCCTAGATCTGACCCTTGAACCAGAATCTTCACCTTCACCGTTGCTATCAACTATGACTCCCTTAATACTCTGACTCGATCTCACACTCACACTCAATTCAGAATTTTTCGCAAATTCTGTCCATAACCATATTTTCTGCATAGACCTCTCCTTACAGAAAACCCTTACCCTAGCCCCGGATCCTTAACCTGAATGCTCACCGTCAGCATTGGTGTCACCGATGCCACATCTTGATGATGAAGTCCAAGCTGGCCTTCACCCACACGTCAGAGTAGGATGCTTAACCTAAACATAACCATATCCACCGCATAAACTTTAGACAATTGCCTAACCCTAACCCTAGCACATTCCTGTGACCTGAGCCTCCAAAATCATCATGGACGTCACCCTTGCCTCACTGCGACTCAGTTGGACAGTTGACCTAAACTTGGAGAAGGACCCTCAGTCTAAACGTACCAATTGCCTGCCCCTACAGCTTTCCAAAAACCTAACCCTAACACTACCCGTGGCTTGGGCTCCTGAGACCTCACCTTGACCATTGACGTCATCCATGCCTCACCATAAACCTGATCCACCATCTTGCGCACCCTGTCACATCAGACTCAGAAGCTAACTCTATCCGTAAAGAGAATGTTTCTGTATACCAGAGAGAACACAGAATTTTAACCCTGAAACTGATGCCTGGACCTGTAGACAGAGTGTCAGCATCGGAGACACCCAGGGATCACCCAACACGGAAACACAATTTCACAGTCCCAGTCACATCAGAGCTAGACCTTAAGTCTTATACTTAACTTATTCTTTCCGTACTAGACCCCGAACCAGTAATTCTAACCGTAGCCATGACTCTTGGACATGCCCCTTAATCGTAACCATTGGCATCACTCACGCTTCATCGTAATCCTTTACCTCAATCCCGCACTTGCCCTCCCATCAGAGAGAAACCTGAAGCCTTTCCATAACCCTCTCCTTCCTGTACACCTTACAGATCAAAACTAAACTTACTCTAGCCCTTGGAACTATACCTGAACCGTCACCATCAGCTTCAACGTCTGTCATGCCGCACCATAAGCCTGAATCTCAAGGTCGCCGTCACCCGCACGTCAGGGACAGATGCGAACTCTAAATGTAACTGCATAATCCTGTCAATCTTACTGAACACCTAACCCTAACCCTAGTGCCAAGCCCTGGACTAGATTTTTCACCCACAGCAATGATGTCAACTACGACACATCTTAATTCGGAGCTTGAATCTCACACTCGCACTGACATCAGAAGAGAACCCTAGTTCTTTCGGAAACCGTCTTTTCCGCACTGATTTTCTCTTACAGATAACCCTAAGCGTATCCCAGGCCCCTTTCACTGAACCGCCACCATCAGCATCGACGTCTGTCATTCCTCCCCATAATCCTGAAGCTCGTTCTGGACGCTGCCCTCATGTCAGAGTCGGATCAGTACTCTAACTGTCAATCAATCTGCAGCACACTCCTTACCTTACAACTAATGCTGACCCTATCCCTGGTACCGGGATCTGACACTTCACCTTCATCATTGTTGTGACCCTCACTTCACCTGAAACTTAAACTTATTCTTGCACTCACCCTCACATCAGAGGCGGATCCGAATTCTAACTGCAACCCTACTTCACCCGTACTCCTTATCAAACCCATAACCCTACCCTAGATCTGAACCTTGAATCAGATTATTCACCTTCATCGTTGCTACCCACTATGACACCCTTAATGGTGTGACTCGATCTCACACTCGCCCTCAATTTAGAATTGCACCCTAATTCTGTTCATAACCATATTATCTGCATAAACCTGCATAGACCTTTCCTTACAGAAAACTCTAACCCTAGAACAGGTTCCTTTACCTGCATGGTCACCACCAGCATTGATGTCACCGATGCCATACCTTAATGATGAAGTCCAAACTGGCCTTCACCCACACGTCAGAGTAGGATCCTCTATCTAAACATAACCACATCCACGGCATAAATTAAACAATTCCCTATCCCTAACCCTAGCACATACCTGTGGCCTGACCATCCCTTATCAACATGGATGTGACCCTTGCCTCATTGTAAGCCTGCGACTGAATTGGACAGTTGCCCTAACCTTGCAGAAGGACCCTCAGTCTAAACGTACCAATACCCTGCCCCTACGGCTTTCCAAAATCCTAACCCTAACCCTAGCCCTGGCTCGTGGTCCTGACACCTCACCTTGACCATTGACGTCAACCATGCCTCACCATAAACCTGATCCACCATCTTGCACTCCCTTTCTCATCAGAACTAGAAGCCAACTCTATCCATAAAGCCACTGTCTCTGCATACCAGAGAGAAGAAAAAATTTTAACTCTAAAACTGGTGCCTGGACCTATACACAAAGCGACATTATCACAAACACCCAGGGATCTCCTCAACACGGAAACGCAAATTCACACTCGCACTCACATCAGAGGTAGACCCTAACCCTAATAATTAACTTATCCTTTCTGCACAACAGCCCTAACCTCTATATTCAAAGCCTAGCCATGACTCTTGGACCTGCCCCTTCACCATAACCATTGGCATCACCTGCGCTTCATCGTAATCCTAATCTTCAATCCCGAACGTGTCCTCCCATCGGAGAGAAACTCGAAATTTTTCCATAAACCTATCCTTCTTCTACACCTTACAGAACACAATAAACTTACTCTAGCCCTCGGCATTTTACCTGATCCAAAACCAACAGCCTCAATGTCTGTCTTGCCGCACCATAAGCCTGAAGCTCAAGGTGGCCCTCGCCCTCACTTCAGGGTCAGATGCAAACTCTAAATGTTACTCCACATTCCTGTAAATCTTACTGAACACCTAACCCTAACCCTAGCGCGAAGCCTTGGACTAGATTCTTCACCTACAACATTGATGTCAACTAAGACACATCTTAACTCGGAGCCTGAATTTCACATTCTCAATCACAACAGAAGAGAACCCTTATTCTCTCGGTAACCGTCTCTTCCGCAGAGATTTTCTCTTACAGATAGCCCTAACCCTCTCCCAGGACCCTTTCACTGAACCGCTACCATCAGCATCGACGTCTGTCATTCGTTCCCACAACCCTGAAGCTCGTTCTGGCCACTGCCCTCTTGTCAGAGTCGGATCAGAACGCTAAATGTCACTCAATTTTCCGCAGACTCCTTACCTTACAACTAATGCCAACCCTATCCCAGGTGCCAGGATCTGACACTTCACCTTCATCATTGATGTCACACTCACTTCACCTTAAACCTTAAACTTATTCTTGCCCAAAACCTCACATCAGAGGTGGATCCGAATTCTAACTGCAACCCTATCTCACCCGTACTCCTTATCGAACACATAACACTAAACCTAGATCTGACCCTTGAACCAGAATCTTCACCTTCACCGTTGCTATCAACTATGACTCCCTTAATCCTCTGACTCGATCTCACACTCACACTCAATTCAGAATTTTTCGCAAATTCTGTCCATAACCATATTTTCTGCATAGACCTTTCCTTACAGAAAACCCTAACCCTAGCCCCGGATCCTTAACCTGAATGCTCACCGAAAGCATCGGTGTCACCGATGCCACATCTTGATGATGAAGTCCAAGCTGGCCTTCACCCATACGTCAGAGTAGGATGCTTAATCTAAACATAACCACATCCACCGCATAAACTTTAGACAATTGCCTAACCCTAACCCTAGCACATTCCTGTGTCCTGAGCCTCCAAAATCATCATGGACGTCACCCTTGCCTCACTGCGACTCAATTGGACAGTTGCCCTAAACTTGGAGAAGGACCCTCAGTCTAAACGTACCAATTGCCTGCTCCTACAGCTTTCCAGAAACCTAACCCTAACACTACCCCTGGCTCGGGGTCCTGACACCTCACCTTGACCATTGACGTCATTCGTGCCTCACCATAAACCTGATCCACCATCTTGCGCACCCTGTCACATCAGACTCAGAAGCTAACTCTATCCGTAAAGAGAATGTTTCTGTATACCAGAGAGTACACAGAATTTTAACCCTGAAACTGATGCCTGCACCTGTATACAGAGTGTCAGCATCGGAGACACCCAGGGATCTCCCAACACGGAAACACAATTTGACAGTCACAGTCACATCAGAGCTAGACCTTAAGTCTTATAATTAACTTATTCTTTCTGTACTAGAGCCCGAACCAGTAATTCTAACCCTAGCCATGACTCTTGGACATGCCCCTTAATCGTAACCATTGACATCACTCACGCTTCATCGTAATCCTTTACCTCAATCCCGCACTTGCCCTCCCATCAGAGAGAAACCTGAAGCCTTTCCATAACCCTATCCTTCCTGTACACCTTACAGAACAAAACTAAACTTACTCTAGCCCTTGGAACTATACCTGAACCGACACCATCAGCTTCAACGTCTGTCATGACGCACCATAAGCCTGAATCTCAAGGTCGCCGTCACCCTCACGTCAGGGACAGATGCGAACTCTAAATGTAACTGCATAATCCTGTCAATCTTACTGAACACCTAAACCTAACCCTAGTGCCAAGCCCTGGACTAGATTTTTCACCCGCAGCAATGATGTCAACTACGACACATCTTAATTCGGAGCTTGAATCTCACACTCGCACTGACATCAGAGGAGAACCCTAATTCTTTCGGAAACCGTCTTTTCCGCACTGATTTTCTCTTACAGATAACCCTAAGCGTATCCCAGTCCCCTTTCACTGAACCGCCACCATCAGCATCGACGTCTGTCATTCCTCCCCATAATCCTGAAGCTCGTTCTGGACGCTGCCCTCATGTCAGAGTCGGATCAGTACTCTAACTGTCACTCAATCTGCAGCATACTCCTTACCTTACAACTAATGCTGACCCTATCCCTGGTACCGGGATCCGACACTTCACCTTCATCATTGTTGTGACCCTCACTTCACCTGAATCTTAAACTTATTCTAGCACTCACCCTCACATCAGAGGCGGATCCGAATTCTAACTGCAACCCTACCTCACCCGTACTCCTTATCAAACCCATAACCCTACCCTAGATCTGAACCTTGAATCAGATTATTCACCTTCATCGTTGCTACCCACTATGACACCCTTAATGGTGTGACTCGATCTCACACTCGCCCTCAATTTAGAATTGCACCCTAATTCTGTCCATAACCATATTATCTGCATAAACCTGCATAGACCTTTCCTTACAGAAAACTCTAACCCTGGAACAGGTTCCTTTACCTGCATGCTCACCACCAGCATTGATGTCACCGATGCCATACCTTAATGATGAAGTCCAAACTGGCCTTTACCCACACGTCAGAGTAGTATCCTCTATCTAAACATAACCACATCCACGGCATAAACTAAAACAATTCCCTATCCCTAACCCTAGCACATACCTGTGGCCTGACCATCCATAATCTCCATGGATGTGACCCTTGCCTCATTGTAAGCCTGCGACTGAATTGGACAGTTGCCCTAACCTTGCAGAAGGACCCTCAGTCTAAACGTACCAATACCCTGCCCCTACGGCTTTCCAAAATCCTAACCCTAAACCTAGCCCTGGCTCGTGGTCCTGACACCTCACCTTGACCATTGACGTCAACCATGCCTCACCATAAACCTGATCCACCATCTTGCACTCCCTTTCTCATCAGAACTAGAAGCCAACTCTATCCATAAAGCCACTGTCTCTGCATACCAGAGAGAACAAAAAATTTTAACTCTAAAACTGGTGCCTGGACCTATACACAAAGCGTCATTATCACAAACACCCAGGGATCTCCTCAACACGGAAACGCAAATTCACACTCGCACTCACATCAGAGGTAGACCTTAACCCTAATAATTAACTTATCCTTGCTGCACAACAGCCCTAACCTCTGTATTCAAAGCCTAGCCATGACTCTTGGACCTGCCCCTTCACCATAACCATTGGCATCACCTGCGCTTCATCGTAATCCTAATCTTCAATCCCGAACGTGCCCTCCCATCGGAGAGAAACTCGAAATTTTTCCATAAACCTATCCTTCTTCTACACCTTACAGAACACAATAAACTTACTCTAGCCCTCGGCATTTTACCTGATCCAAAACCAACAGCCTCAATGTCTGTCTTGCCGCACCATAAGCCTGAAGCTCAAGGTGGCCCTCGCCCTCACTTCAGGGTCAGATGCAAACTCTAAATGTTACTCCACATTCCTGTAAATCTTACTGAACACCTAACCCTAACCCTAGCGCGAAGCCTTGGACTAGATTCTTCACCTACAACATTGATGTCAACTAAGACACATCTTAACTCGGAGCCTGAATTTCACATTCTCAATCACAACAGAAGAGAACCCTTATTCTCTCGGTAACCGTCTCTTCCGCAGAGATTTTCTCTCACAGATAGCCCTAACCCTCTCCCAGGACCCTTTCACTGAACCGCTACCATCAGCATCGACGTCTGTCATTCGTTCCCACAACCCTGAAGCTCGTTCTGGCCACTGCCCTCTTGTCAGAGTCGGATCAGAACGCTAAATGTCACTCAATTTTCCGCAGACTCCTTACCTTACAACTAATGCCAACCCTATCCCTGGTGCCAGGATCTGACACTTCACCTTCATCATTGATGTCACACTCACTTCACCTTAAACCTTAAACTTATTCTTGCCCAAAACCTCACATCAGAGGTGGATCCGAATTCTAACTGCAACCCTATCTCACCCGTACTCCTTATCGAACACATAACCCTAACCCTAGATCTGACCCTTGAACCAGAATCTTCACCTTCACCGTTGCTATCAACTATGACTCCCTTAATCCTCTGACTCGATCTCACACTCACACTCAATTCAGAATTTTTCGCAAATTCTGTCCATAACCATATTTTCTGCATAGACCTTTCCTTACAGAAAACCCTAACCCTAGCTCCGGATCCTTAACCTGAATGCTCACCGTCAGCATCGGTGTCACCGATGCCACATCTTGATGATGAAGTCCAAGCTGGCCTTCACCCACACGTCAGAGTAGGATGCTTAATCTAAACATAACCACATCCACCGCATAAAATTTGACAATTGCCTAACCCTAACCCTAGCACATTCCTGTGACCTGAGCCTCCAAAATCATCATGGACGTCACCCTTGCCTCACTGCGACTCAATTGGACAGTTGCCCTAAACTTGGAGAAGGACCCTCAGTCTAAACGTACCAATTGCCTGCCCCTACAGCTTTCCAAAAACCTAACCCTAACACTACCCCTGGCTCGGGGTCCTGACACCTCACCTTGACCATTGACGTCATCCATGCCTCACCATAAACCTGATCCACCATCTTGCGCACCCTGTCACATCAGACTCAGAAGCTAACTCTATCCGTAAAGAGAATGTTTCTGTATACCAGAGAGAACACTGAATTTTAACCCTGAAACTGATGCCTGGACCTGTATACAGAGTGTCAGCATCGGAGACACCCAGGGATCTCCCAACACGGAAACACAATTTCACAGTCACAGTCACATCAGAGCTAGACCTTAAGTCTTATAATTAACTTATTCTTTCTGTACTAGAGCCCGAACCAGTAATTCTAACCCTAGCCATGACTCTTGGACATGCCCCTTAATCGTAACCATTGGCATCACTCACGCTTCATCGTAATCCTTTACCTCAATCCCGCACTTGCCCTCCCATCAGAGAGAAACCTGAAGCCTTTCCATAACCCTATCCTCCCTGTACACCTTACAGAACAAAACTAAACTTACTCTAGCCCTTGGAACTATACCTGAACCGACACCATCAGCTTCAACGTCTGTCATGCCGCACCATAAGCCAGAATCTCAAGGTCGCCGTCACCCTCACGTCAGGGACAGATGCGAACTCTAAATGTAACTGCATAATCCTGTCAATCTTACTGAACACCTAACCCTAACCCTAGTGCCAAGCCCTGGACTAGATTTTTCACCCGCAGCAATGATGTCAACTACGACACATCTTAATTCGGAGCTTGAATCTCACACTCGCACTGACATCAGAAGAGAACCCTAATTCTTTCGGAAACCGTCTTTTCCGCACTGATTTTCTCTTACAGATAACCCTAGGCGTATCCCAGGCCCCTTTCACTGAACCGCCACCATCAGCATCGACGTCTGTCATTCCTCCCCATAATCCTGAAGCTCGTTCTGGACGCTGCCCTCATGTCAGAGTCGGATCAGTACTCTAACTGTCACTCAATCTGCAGCATACTCCTTACCTTACAACTAATGCTGACCCTATCCCTGGTACCGGGATCTGACACTTCACCTTCATCATTGTTGTGACCCTCACTTCACCTGAAACTTAAACTTATTCTTGCACTCAGCCTCACATCAGAGGCGGATCCGAATTCTAACTGCAACCCTACTTCACCCGTACTCCTTATCAAACCCATAACCCTACCCTAGATCTGAACCTTGAATCAGTTTATTCACCTTCATCGTTGCTACCCACTATGACACCCTTAATGGTGTGGCTCGAACTCACACTCGCCCTCAATTTAGAATTGCACCCTAATTCTGTCCATAACCATATTATCTGCATAAACCTGCATAGACCTTTCCTTACAGAAAACTCTAACCCTGGAACAGGTTCCTTTACCTGCTTGCTCACCACCAGCATTGATGTAACCGATGCCATACCTTAATGATGAAGTCCAAACTGGCCTTCACCCACACGTCAGAGTAGGATCCTCTATCTAAACATAACCACATCCACGGCATAAACTAAAACAATTCCCTATCCCTAACCCTAGCACATACCTGTGGCCTGACCATCCATAATCTCCATGGATGTGACCCTTGCCTCATTGTAAGCCTGCGACTGAATTGGACAGTTGCCCTAACCTTGCAGAAGGACCCTCAGTCTAAACGTACCAATACCCTGCCCCTACGGCTTTCCAAAATCCTAACCCTAACCCTAGCCCTGGCTCGTGGTCCTGACACCTCACCTTGACCATTGACGTCAACCATGCCTCACCATAAACCTGATCCACCATCTTGCACTCCCTTTCTCATCAGAACTAGAAGCCAACTCTATCCATAAAGCCACTGTCTCTGCATACCAGAGAGAACAAAAAATTTTAACTCTAAAACTGGTGCCTGGACCTATACACAAAGCGTCATTATCACAAACACCCAGGGATCTCCTCAACACGGAAACGCAAATTCACACTCGCACTCACATCAGAGGTAGACCCTAACCCTAATAATTAACTTATCCTTTCTGCACAACAGCCCTAACCTCTATATTCAAAGCCTAGCCATGACTCTTGGACCTGCCCCTTCACCATAACCATTGGCATCACCTGCGCTTCATCGTAATCCTAATCTTCAATCCCGAACGTGCCCTCCCATCGGAGAGAAACTCGAAATTTTTCCATAAACCTATCCTTCTTCTACACCTTACAGAACACAATAAACTTACTCTAGCCCTCGGCATTTTACCTGATCCAAAACCAACAGCCTCAATGTCTGTCTTGCCGCACCATAAGCCTGAAGCTCAAGGTGGCCCTAGCCCTCACTTCAGGGTCAGATGCAAACTCTAAATGTTACTCCACATTCCTGTAAATCTTACTGAACACCTAACCCTAACCCTAGCGCGAAGCCTTGGACTAGATTCTTCACCTACAACATTGATGTCAACTAAGACACATCTTAACTCGGAGCCTGAATTTCACATTCTCAATCACAACAGAAGAGAACCCTTATTCTCTCGGTAACCGTCTCTTCCGCAGAGATTTTCTCTTACAGATAGCCCTAACCCTCTCCCAGGACCCTTTCACTGAACCGCTACCATCAGCATCGACGTCTGTCATTCGTTCCCACAACCCTGAAGCTCGTTCTGGCCACTGCCCTCTTGTCAGAGTCGGATCAGAACGCTAAATGTCACTCAATTTTCCGCAGACTCCTTACCTTACAACTAATGCCAACCCTATCCCTGGTGCCAGGATCTGACACTTCACCTTCATCATTGATGTCACACTCACTTCACCTTAAACCTTAAACTTATTCTTGCACAAAACCTCACATCAGAGGTGGATCCGAATTCTAACTGCAACCCTATCTCACCCGTACTCCTTATCGAACACATAACCCTAACCCTAGATCTGACCCTTGAACCAGAATCTTCACCTTCACCGTTGCTATCAACTATGACTCCCTTAATCCTCTGACTCGATCTCACACTCACACTCAATTCAGAATTTTTCGCAAATTCTGTCCATAACCATATTTTCTGCATAGACCTTTCCTTACAGAAAACCCTAACCCTAGCCCCGGATCCTTAACCTGAATGCTCACCGTCAGCATCGGTGTCACCGATGCCACATCTTGATGATGAAGTTCAAGCTGGCCTTCACCCACACGTCAGAGTAGGATGCTTAATCTAAACATAACCACATCCACCGCATAAACTTTAGACAATTGCCTAACCCTAACCATAGCACATTCCTGTGACCTGAGCCTCCAAAATCATCATGGACGTCACCCTTGCCTCACTGCGACTCAATTGGACAGTTGCCCTAAACTTGGAGAAGGACCCTCAGTCAAAACGTACCAATTGCCTGCCCCTACAGCTTTCCAAAAACCTAACCCTAACACTACCCCTGGCTCGGGGTCCTGACACCTCACCTTGACCATTGACGTCATCCATGCCTCACCATAAACCTGATCCACCATCTTGCGCACCCTGTCACATCAGACTCAGAAGCTAACTCTATCCGTAAAGAGAATGTTTCTGTATACCAGAGAGAACACAGAATTTTAACCCTGAAACTGATGCCTGGACCTGTATACAGAGTGTCAGCATCGGAGACACCCAGGGATCTCCCAACACGGAAACACAATTTCACAGTCACAGTCACATCAGAGCTAGACCTTAAGTCTTATAATTAACTTATTCTTTCTGTACTAGAGCCCGAACCAGTAATTCTAACCCTAGCCATGACTCTTGGACATGCCCCTTAATCGTAACCATTGGCATCACTCACGCTTCATCGTAATCCTTTACCTCAATCCCGCACTTGCCCTCCCATCAGAGAGAAACCTGAAGCCTTTCCATAACCCTATCCTTCCTGTACACCTTACAGAACAAAACTAAACTTACTCTAGCCCTAGGAACTATACCTGAACCGACACCATCAGCTTCAACGTCTGTCATGCCGCACCATAAGCCTGAATCTCAAGGTCACCGTCACCCTCATGTCAGGGACAGATGCGAACTCTAAATGTAACTGCATAATCCTGTCAATCTTACTGAACACCTAACCCTAACCCTAGTGCCAAGCCCTGGACTAGATTTTTCACCCGCAGCAATGATGTCAACTACGACACATCTTAATTCGGAGCTTGAATCTCACACTCGCACTGACATCAGAAGAGAACCCTAATTCTTTCGGTAACCGTCTTTTCCGCACTGATTTTCTCTTACAGATAACCCTAGGCGTATCCCAGGCCCCTTTCACTGAACCGCCACCATCAGCATCGACGTCTGTCATTCCTCCCCATAATCCTGAAGCTCGTTCTGGACGCTGCCCTCATGTCAGAGTCGGATCAGTACTCTAACTGTCACTCAATCTGCAGCATACTCCTTACCTTACAACTAATGCTGACCCTATCCCTGGTACCGGGATCTGACACTTCACCTTCATCATTGTTGTGACCCTCACTTCACCTGAAACTTAAACTTATTCTAGCACTCACCCTCACATCAGAGGCGGATCCGAATTCTAACTGCAACCCTACCTCACCCGTACTCCTTATAAAACCCATAACCCTACCCTAGATCTGAACCTTGAATCAGATTATTCACCTTCATCGTTGCTACCCACTATGACACCCTTAATGGTGTGACTCGATCTCACACTTGCCCTCAATTTAGAATTGCACCCTAATTCTGTCCATAACCATATTATCTGCATAAACCTGCATAGACCTTTCCTTACAGAAAACTCTAACCCTGGAACAGGTTCCTTTACCTGCATGCTCACCACCAGCATTGATGTCACCGATGCCATACCTTAATGATGAAGTCCAAACTGGCCTTCACCCACACGTCAGAGTAGGATCCTCTATCTAAACATAAGCACATCCACGGCATAAACTAAAACAATTCCCTATCCCTAACCCTAGCACATACCTGTGGCCTGACCTTCCATAATCTCCATGGATGTGACCCTTGCCTCATTGTCAGCCTGCGACTGAATTGGACAGTTGCCCTAACCTTGCAGAAGGACCCTCAGTCTAAACGTACCAATACCCTGCCCCTACGGCTTTCCAAAATCCTAACCCTAACCCTAGCCCTGGCTCGTGGTCCTGACACCTCACCTTGACCATTGACGTCAACCATGCCTCACCATAAACCTGATCCACCATCTTGCACTCCCTTTCTCATCAGAACTAGAAGCCAACTCTATCCATAAAGCCACTGTCTCTGCATACCAGAGAGAACAAAAAATTTTAACTCTAAAACTGGTGCCTGGACCTATACACAAAGCGTCATTATTACAAACACCCAGGGATCTCCTCAACACGGAAACGCAAATTCACACTCGCACTCACATCAGAGGTAGACCCTAACCCTAATAATTAACTTATCCTTTCTGCACAACAGCCCTAACCTCTATATTCAAAGCCTAGCCATGACTCTTGGACCTGCCCCTTCACCATAACCGTTGGCATCACCTGCACTTCATCGTAATCCTAATCTTCAATCCCGAACGTGCCCTCCCATCGGAGAGAAACTCGAAATTTTTCCATAAACCTATCCTTCTTCTACACCTTACAGAACACAATAAACTTACTCTAGCCCTCGGCATTTTCCCTGATCCAAAACCAACAGCCTCAATGTCTGTCTTGCCGCACCATAAGCCTGAAGCTCAAGGTGGCCCTCGCCCTCACTTCAGGGTCAGATGCAAACTCTAAATGTTACTCCACATTCCTGTAAATCTTACTGAACACCTAACCCTAACCCTAGCGCGAAGCCATGGACTAGATTCTTCACCTACAACATTGATGTCAACTAAGACACATCTTAACTCGGAGCCTGAATTTCACATTCTCAATCACAACAGAAGAGAACCCTTATTCTCTCGGTAACCGTCTCTTCCGCAGAGATTTTCTCTTACAGATAGCCCTAACCCTCTCCCAGGACCCTTTCACTGAACCGCTACCATCAGCATCGACGTCTGTCATTCGTTCCCACAACCCTGAAGCTCGTTCTGGCCACTGCCATCTTGTCAGATTCGGATCAGAACGCTAAATGTCACTCAATTTTCCGCAGACTCCTTACCTTACAACTAATGCCAACCCTATCCCTGGTGCCAGGATCTGACACTTCACCTTCATCATTGATGTCACACTCACTTCACCTTAAACCTTAAACTTATTCTTGCACAAAACCTCACATCAGAGGTGGATCCGAATTCTAACTGCAACCCTATCTCACCCGTACTCCTTATCGAACACATAACCCTAACCCTAGATCTGACCCTTGAACCAGAATCTTCACCTTCACCGTTGCTATCAACTATGACTCCCTTAATCCTCTGACTCGATCTCACACTCACACTCAATTCAGAATTTTTCGCAAATTCTGTCCATAACCATATTTTCTGCATAGACCTTTCCTTACAGAAAACCCTAACCCTAGCCCCGGATCCTTAACCTGAATGCTCACCGTCAGCATCGGTGTCACCGATGCCACATCTTGATGATGAAGTCCAAGCTGGCCTTCACCCACACGTCAGAGTAGGATGCTTAATCTAAACAAAGCCACATCCACCGCATAAACTTTAGACAATTGCCTAACCCTAACCCTAGCACATTCCTGTGACCTGAGCCTCCAAAATCATCATGGACGTCACCCTTGCCTCACTGCGACTCAATTGGACAGTTGCCCTAAACTTGGAGAAGGACCCTCAGTCTAAACGTACCAATTGCCTGCCCCTACAGCTTTCCAAAAACCTAACCCTAACACTACCCCTGGCTCGGGGTCCTGACACCTCACCTTGACCATTGACGTCATCCATGCCTCACCGTAAACCTGATCCACCATCTTGCGCACCCTGTCACATCAGACTCAGAAGCTAACTCTATCCGTAAAGAGAATGTTTCTGTATACCAGAGAGCACACAGAATTTTAACCCTGAAACTGATTCCTGGACCTGTATACAGAGTGTCTGCATCGGAGACACCCAGGGATCTCCCAACACGGAAACACAATTTCACAGTCACAGTCACATCAGAGCTAGACCTTAAGTCTTATAATTAACTTATTCTTTCTGTACTAGAGCCCGAACCAGTAATTCTAACCCTAGCCATGACTCTTGGACATGCCCCTTAATCGTAACCATTGGCATCACTCACGCTTCATCGTAATCCTTTACCTCAATCCCGCACTTGCCCTCCCATCAGAGAGAAACCTGAAGCCTTTCCATAACCCTATCCTTCCTGTACACCTTACAGAACAAAACTAAACTTACTCTAGCCCTAGGAACTATACCTGAACCGACACCATCAGCTTCAACGTCTGTCATGCCGCACCATAAGCCTGAATCTCAAGGTCGCCGTCACCCTCACGTCAGGGACAGATGCGAACTCTAAATGTAACTGCATAATCCTGTCAATCTTACTGAACACCTAACCCTAACCCTAGTGCCAAGCCCTGGACTAGATTTTTCACCCGCAGCAATGATGTCAACTACGACACATCTTAATTCGGAGCTTGAATCTCACACTCGCACTGACATCAGAAGAGAACCCTAATTCTTTCGGTAACCGTCTTTTCCGCACTGATTTTCTCTTACAGATATCCCTAGGCGTATCCCAGGCCCCTTTCACTGAACCGCCACCATCAGCATCGACGTCTGTCATTCCTCCCCATAATCCTGAAGCTCGTTCTGGACGCTGCCCTCATGTCAGAGTCGGATCAGTACTCTAACTGTCACTCAATCTGCAGCATACTCCTTACCTTACAACTAATGCTGACCCTATCCCTGGTACCGGGATCCGACACTTCACCTTCATCATTGTTGTGACCCTCACTTCACCTGAAACTTAAACTTATTCTAGCACTCACCCTCACATCAGAGGCGGATCCGAATTCTAACTGCAACCCTACCTCACCCGTACTCCTTATAAAACCCATAACCCTACCCTAGATCTGAACCTTGAATCAGATTATTCACCTTCATCGTTGCTACCCACTATGACACCCTTAATGGTGTGACTCGATCTCACACTCGCCCTCAATTTAGAATTGCACCCTAATTCTGTCCATAACCATATTATCTGCATAAACCTGCATAGACCTTTCCTTACAGAAAACTCTAACCCTGGAACAGGTTCCTTTACCTGCATGCTCACCACCAGCATTGATGTCACCGATGCCATACCTTAATGATGAAGTCCAAACTGGCCTTCACCCACACGTCAGAGTAGGATCCTCTATCTAAACATAAGCACATCCACGGCATAAACTAAAACAATTCCCTATCCCTAACCCTAGCACATACCTGTGGCCTGACCATCCATAATCTCCATGGATGTGACCCTTGCCTCATTGTCAGCCTGCGACTGAATTGGACAGTTGCCCTAACCTTGCAGAAGGACCCTCAGTCTAAACGTACCAATACCCTGCCCCTACGGCTTTCCAAAATCCTAACCCTAACCCTAGCCCTGGCTCGTGGTCCTGACACCTCACCTTGACCATTGACGTCAACCATGCCTCACCATAAACCTGATCCACCATCTTGCACTCCCTTTCTCATCAGAACTAGAAGCCAACTCTATCCATAAAGCCACTGTCTCTGCATACCAGAGAGAACAATAAATTTTAACTCTAAAACTGGTGCCTGGACCTATACACAAAGCGTCATTATCACAAACACCCAGGGATCTCCTCAACACGGAAACGCAAATTCACAATCGCACTCACATCAGAGGTAGACCCTAACCCTAATAATTAACTTATCCTTTCTGCACAACAGCCCTAACCTCTATATTCAAAGCCTAGCCATGACTCTTGGACCTGCCCCTTCACCATAACCGTTGGCATCACCTGCACTTCATAGTAATCCTAATCTTCAATCCCGAACGTGCCCTCCCATCGGAGAGAAACTCGAAATTTTTCCATAAACCTATCCTTCTTCTACACCTTACAGAACACAATAAACTTACTCTAGCCCTCGGCATTTTACCTGATCCAAAACCAACAGCCTCAATGTCTGTCTTGCCGCACCATAAGCCTGAAGCTCAAGGTGGCCCTCGCCCTCACTTCAGGGTCAGATGCAAACTCTAAATGTTACTCCACATTCCTGTAAATCTTACTGAACACCTAACCCTAACCCTAGCGCGAAGCCTTGGACTAGATTCTTCACCTACAACATTGATGTCAACTAAGACACATCTTAACTCGGAGCCTGAATTTCACATTCTCAATCACAACAGAAGAGAACCCTTATTCTCTCGGTAACCGTCTCTTCCGCAGAGATTTTCTCTTACAGATAGCCCTAACCCTCTCCCAGGACCCTTTCACTGAACCGCTACCATCAGCATCGACGTCTGTCATTCGTTCCCACAACCCTGAAGCTCGTTCTGGCCACTGCCATCTTGTCAGATTCGGATCAGAACGCTAAATGTCACTCAATTTTCCGCAGACTCCTTACCTTACAACTAATGCCAACCCTATCCCTGGTGCCAGGATCTGACACTTCACCTTCATCATTGATGTCACACTCACTTCACCTTAAACCTTAAACTTATTCTTGCACAAAACCTCACATCAGAGGTGGATCCGAATTCTAACTGCAACCCTATCTCACCCGTACTCCTTATCGAACACATAACCCTAACCCTAGATCTGACCCTTGAACCAGAATCTTCACCTTCACCGTTGCTATCAACTATGACTCCCTTAATCCTCTGACTCGATCTCACACTCACACTCAATTCAGAATTTTTCGCAAATTCTGTCCATAACCATATTTTCTGCATAGACCTTTCCTTACAGAAAACCCTAACCCTAGCCCCGGATCCTTAACCTGAATGCTCACCGTCAGCATCGGTGTCACCGATGCCACATCTTGATGATGAAGTCCAAGCTGGCCTTCACCCACACGTCAGAGTAGAATGCTTAATCTAAACATAACCACATCCACCGCATAAACTTTAGACAATTGCCTAACCCTAACCCTAGCACATTAATGTGACCTGAGCCTCCAAAATCATCATGGACGTCACCCTTGTCTCACTGCGACTCAATTGGACAGTTGCCCTAAACTTGGAGAAGGACCCTCAGTCTAAACGTACCAATTGCCTGCCCCTACAGCTTTCCAAAAACCTAACCCTAACACTACCCCTGGCTCGGGGTCCTGACACCTCACCTTGACCATTGACGTCATCCATGCCTCACCGTAAACCTGATCCACCATCTTGCGCACCCTGTCACATCAGACTCAGAAGCTAACTCTATCCGTAAAGAGAATGTTTCTGTATACCAGAGAGCACACAGAATTTTAACCCTGAAACTGATGCCTGGACCTGTATACAGAGTGTCTGCATCGGAGACACCCAGGGATCTCCCAACACGGAAACACAATTTCACAGTCACAGTCACATCAGAGCCAGACCTTAAGTCTTATAATTAACTTATTCTTTCTGTACTAGAGCCAGAACCAGTAATTCTAACCCTAGCCATGACTCTTGGACATGCCCCTTAATCGTAACCATTGGCATCACTCACGCTTCATCGTAATCCTTTACCTCAATCCCGCACTTGCCCTCCCATCAGAGAGAAACCTGAAGCCTTTCCATAACCCTATCCTTCCTGTACACCTTACAGAACAAAACTAAACTTACTCTAGCCCTTGGAACTATACCTGAACCGACACCATCAGCTTCAACGTCTGTCATGCCGCACCATAAGCCTGAATCTCAAGGTCGCCGTCACCCTCACGTCAGGGACAGATGCGAACTCTAAATGTAACTGCATAATCCTGTCAATCGTACTGAACACCTAACCCTAACCCTAGTGCCAAGCAATTGACTAGATTTTTCACCCGCAGCAATGATGTCAACTACGACACATCTTAATTCGGAGCTTGAATCTCACACTCGCACTGACATCAGAAGAGAACCCTAATTCTTTCGGAAACCGTCTTTTCCGCACTGCTTTTCTCTTACAGATAACCCTAAGCGTATCCCAGGCCCCTTTCACTGAACCGCCACCATCAGCTTCGACGTCTGTCATTCCTCCCCATAATCCTGAAGCTCGTTCTGGACGCTGCCCTCATGTCAGAGTCGGATCAGTACTCTAACTGTCACTCAATCTGCAGCATACTCCTTACCTTACAACTAATGCTGACCCTATCCCTGGTACCGGGATCTGACACTTCACCTTCATCATTGTTGTGACCCTCACTTCACCTGAAACTTAAACTTATTCTTGCACTCACCCTCACATCAGAGGCGGATCCGAATTCTAACTGCAACCCTACCTCACCCGTACTCCTTATCAAACCCATAACCCTACCCTAGATCTGAACCTTGAATCAGATTATTCACCTTCATCGTTGCTACCCACTATGACACCCTTAATGGTGTGACTCGATCTCACACTCGCCCTCAATTTAGAATTGCACCCTAATTCTGTCCATAACCATATTATCTGCATAAACCTGCATAGACCTTTCCTTACAGAAAACTCTAACCCTGGAACAGGTTCCTTTACCTGCATGCTCACCACCAGCATTGATGTCACCGATGCCATACCTTAATGATGAAGTCCAAACTGGCCTTCACCCACACGTCAGAGTAGGATCCTCTCTCTAAACATAAGCACATCCACGGCATAAACTAAAACAATTCCCTATCCCTAACCCTAGCACATACCTGTGGCCTGACCATCCATAATCTCCATGGATGTGACCCTTGCCTCATTGTAAGCCTGCGACTGAATTGGACAGTTGCCCTAACCTTGCAGAAGGACCCTCAGTCTAAACGTACCAGTACCCTGCCCCTACGGCTTTCCAAAATCCTAACCCTAACCCTAGCCCTGGCTCGTGGTCCTGACACCTCACCTTGACCATTGACGTCAACCATGCCTCACCATAAACCTGATCCACCATCTTGCACTCCCTTTCTCTTCAGAACTAGAAGCCAACTCTATCCATAAAGCCAATGTCTCTGCATACCAGAGAGAACAAAAAATTTTAACTCTAAAACTAGTGCCTGGACCTATACACAAAGCGTCATTATCACAAACACCCAGGGATCTCCTCAACACGGAAACGCAAATTCACACTCGCACTCACATCAGAGGTAGACCCTAACCCTAATAATTAACTTATCCTTTCTGCACAACAGCCCTAACCTCTATATTCAAAGCCTAGCCATGACCCTTGGACCTGCCCCTTCACCATAACCGTTGGCATCACCTGCGCTTCATCGTAATCCTAATCTTCAATCCCGAACGTGCCCTCCCATCGGAGAGAAACTCGAAATTTTTCCATAAACCTATCCTTCTTCTACACCTTACAGAGCACAATAAACTTACTCTAGCCCTCGGCATTTTACCTGATCCAAAACCAACAGCCTCAATGTCTGTCTTGCCGCACCATAAGCCTGAAGCTCAAGGTGGCCCTCGCCCTCACTTCAGGGTCAGATGCAAACTCGAAATGTTACTCCACATTCCTGTAAATCTTACTGAACACCTAACCCTAATCTAGCGCGAAGCCTTGGACTAGATTCTTCACCTACAACATTGATGTCAACTAAGACACATCTTAACTCGGAGCCTGAATTTCACATTCTCAATCACAACAGAAGAGAACCCTTATTCTCTCGGTAACCGTCTCTTCCGCAGAGATTTTCTCTCACAGATAGCCCTAACCCTCTCCCAGGACCCTTTCACTGAACCGCTACCATCAGCATCGACGTCTGTCATTCGTTCCCACAACCCTGAAGCTCGTTCTGGCCACTGCCCTCTTGTCAGAGTCGGATCAGAACGCTAAATGTCACTCAATTTTCCGCAGACTCCTTACCTTACAACTAATGCCAACCCTATCACTGGTGCCAGGATCTGACACTTCACCTTCATCATTGATGTCACACTCACTTCACCTTAAACCTTAAACTTATTCTTGCACAAAACCTCACATCAGAGGTGGACCCGAATTCTAACTGCAACCCTATCTCACCCGTACTCCTTATCGAGCACATAACCCTAACCCTAGACCTGACCCTTGAACCAGAATCTTCACCTTCACCGTTGCTATCAACTATGACTCCCTTAATCCTTGACTCGATCTCACACTCACACTCAATTCAGAATTTTTCGCAAATTCTGTCCATAACCATATTTTCTGCATAGACCTTTCCTTACAGAAAACCCTAACCCTAGCCCCGGATCCTTAACCTGAATGCTCACCATCAGCATCGGTGTCACCGATGCCACATCTTGATGATGAAGTCCAAGCTGGCCTTCACCCACACGTCAGAGTAGGATGCTTAATCTAAACATAACCACATCCACCGGATTAACTTTAGACAATTGCCTAACCCTAACCCTAGCACATTCCTGTGACCTGAGCCTCCAAAATCATCATGGACGTCACCCTTGCCACACTGCGACTCAATTGGACCGTTGCCCTAAACTTGGAGAAGGACCCTCACTCTAAACGTACCAATTGCCTGCCCCTACAGCTTTCCAAAGACCTAACCCTAACACTACCCCTGGCTCGGGGTCCTGAGACATCCCCTTGACCATTGACGTCATCTATGCCTCACCATAAACCTGATCCACCATCTTGCGCACCCTGTCACATCAGACTCAGAAGCTAACTCTATCCGTAAAGAGAATGTTTCTGTATACCAGAGAGAACACAGAATTTTAACCCTGAAACTGATGCCTGGACCTGTATACAGAGTGTCAGCATCAGAGACACCCAGGGATCTCCCAACACGGAAACACAATTTCACAGTCACAGTCACATCAGAGCTAGACCTTAAGTCTTATAATTAACTTATTCTTTCTGTACTAGAGCCCGAACCAGTAATTCTAACCCTAGCCATGACTCTTGGACATGCCACTTAATCGTAACCATTGGCATCACTCACGCTTCATCGTAATCCTTTACCTCAATCCCGCACTTGCCCTCCCATGAGAGAGAAACCTGAAGCCTTTCCATAACCCTATTCTTCCTGTACACCTTACAGAACAAAACTAAACTTACTCTAGCCCTTGGGACTATACCTGAACCGACACCGTCAGCTTCAACGTCTGTCATGACGCACCATAAGCCTGAATCTCAAGGTCGCCGTCACCCTCACGTCAGGGACAGATGCGAACTCTAAATGTAACTGCATAATCCTGTCAATCGTACTGAGCACCTAACCCTAACCCTAGTGCGGTGCCCTGGACTAGATTTTTCAGCCGCAGCAATGATGTCAACTACGACACATCTTAATTCGGAGCTTGAATCTCACACTCGCACTGACATCAGAAGAGAACCCTAATTCTTTCGGAAACCGTCTTTTCCGCACTGATTTTCTCTTACAGATAACCCTAAGCGTATCCCAGGCCCCTTTCACTGAACCGCCACCATCAGCATCGACGTCTGTCATTCCTCCCCATAATCCTGAAGCTCGTTCTGGACGCTGCCCTCATGTCAGAGTCGGATCAGTACTCTAACTGTCACTCGATCTGCAGCATACTCCTTACCTTACAACTAATGCTGACCCTATCCCTGGTACCGGGATCTGACACTTCACCTTCATCATTGTTGTGACCCTCACTTCACCTGAAACTTAAACTTATTCTTGCACTCACCCTCACATCAGAGGCGGATCCGAATTCTAACTGCAACCCTACTTCACCCGTACTCCTTATCAAACCCATAAACCTACCCTAGATCTGAACCTTGAATCAGATTATTCACCTTCATCGTTGCTACCCACTATGACACCCTTAATGGTGTGACTCGATCTCACACTCGCCCTCAATTTAGAATTGCACCCTAATTCTGTTAATAACCATATTATCTGCATAAACCTGCATAGGCCTTTCCTTACAGAAAACTCTAACCCTAGAACAGGTTCCTTTACCTGCATGCTCACCACCAGCATTGATGTCACTGATGCCATACCTTAATGATGAAGTCCAAACGGGCCTTCACCCACACGTCAGAGTAGGATCCTCTATCTAAACATAACCACATCCACGGCATAAACTAAAACAATTCCCTATCCCTAACCCTAGCACATACCTGTGGCCTGACCATCCATAATCTCCATGGATGTGACCCTTGCCTCATTGTAAGCCTGCGACTGAATTGGACAGTTGCCCTAACCTTGCAGAAGGACCCTCAGTCTAAACGTACCAATACCCTGCCCCTACGGCTTTCCAAAATCCTAACCCTAACCCTAGCTCTGGCTCGTGGTCCTGACACCTCACCTTGACCATTGACGTCAACCATGCC
Organism: Manis javanica; assembly: GCF_040802235.1. Taxonomy (NCBI): domain Eukaryota; kingdom Metazoa; phylum Chordata; class Mammalia; order Pholidota; family Manidae; genus Manis; species Manis javanica. The sequence goes on along the minus strand of NC_133169.1, from coordinate 38,267,316 downwards.
TCACCATAAACCTGATCCACCATCTTGCACTCCCTTTCTCATCAGAGCTAGAAGCCAACTCTATCCATAAAGCCAATGTCTCTGCATACCAGAGAGAACAAAAAATTTTAACTCTAAAACTGGTGCCTGGACCTATACACAAAGCGTCATTATCACAAACACCCAGGGATCTCCTCAACACGGAAACGCAAATTCACACTCGCACTCACATCAGAGGTAGATCCTAACCCTAATAATTAACTTATCCTTTCTGCACAACAGCCCTAACCTCTATATTCAAAGCCTAGCCATGACTCTTGGTCCTGCCCCTTCACCATAACCATTGGCATCACCTGCGCTTCATCGTAATCCTAATCTTCAATCCCGAACGTGCCCTCCCATCGGAGAGAAACTCGAAATTTTTCCATAAACCTATCCTTCTTCTACACCTTACAGAGCACAATAAACTTACTCTAGCCCTCGGCATTTTACCTGATCCAAAACCAACAGACTCAATGTCTGTCTTGCCGCACCATAAGCCTGAAGCTCAAGGTGGCCCTCGCCCTCACATCAGGGTCAGATGCAAACTCTAAATGTTACTCCACATTCCTGTAAATCTTACTGAACACCTAACCCTAACCCTAGCGCGAAGCCTTGGACTAGATTCTTCACCTACAACATTGATGTCAACTAAGACACATCTTAACTCGGAGCCTGAATTTCACATTCTCAATCACAACAGAAGAGAACCCTTATTCTCTCGGTAACCGTCTCTTCCGCAGAGATTTTCTCTCACAGATAGCCCTAACCCTCTCCCAGGACCCTTTCACTGAACCGCTACCATCAGCATCGACGTCTGTCATTCGTGCCCACAACCCTGAAGCTCGTTCTGGCCACTGCCCTCTTGTCAGAGTCGGATCAGAACGCTAAATGTCACTCAATTTTCCGCAGACTCCTTACCTTACAACTAATGCCAACCCTATCCCTGGTGCCAGGATCTGACACTTCACCTTCATCATTGATGTCACACTCACTTCACCTTAAACCTTAAACTTATTCTTGCACAAAACCTCACATCAGAAGTGGATGCGAATTCTAACTGCAACCCTATCTCACCCGTACTCCTTATCGAACACATAACCCTAACCCTAGATCTGACCCTTGAACCAGAATCTTCACCTTCACCGTTGCTATCAACTATGACTCCCTTAATCCTCTGACTCGATCTCACACTCACACTCAATTCAGAATTTTTCGCAAATTCTGTCCATAACCATATTTTCTGCATAGACCTTTCCTTACAGAAAACCCTAACCCTAGCCCCGGATCCTTAACCTGTATGCTCACCGTCAGCATTGGTGTCACCGATGCCACATCTTTATGATGAAGTCCAAGCTGGCCTTCACCCACACGTCAGAGTAGGATGCTTAATCTAAACATAACCACATCCACCGCATAAACTTTAGACAATTGCCTAACCCTATCCCTAGCACATTCCTGTGACCTGAGCCTCCAAAATCATCATGGACGTCACCCTTGCCTCACTGCGACTCAATTGGACAGTTGCCCTAAACTTGGAGAAGGAACCTCAGTCTAAACGTACCAATTGCCTGCCCCTACAGCTTTCCAAAAACCTAACCCTAACACTACCCCTGGCTCGGGGTCCTGACACCTCACCTTGACCATTGACGTCATCCGTGCCTCACCATAAACCTGATCCACCATCTTGCGCTCCCTGTCACATCAGACTCAGAAGCTAACTCTATCCGTAAAGAGAATGTTTCTGTATACCAGAGAGAACACAGAATTTTAACCCTGAAACTGATGCCTGGACCTGTATACAGAGTGTCAGCATCGGAGACACCCAGGGATCTCCCAACACGGCAACACAATTTCACAGTCACAGTCACATCAGAGCTAGACCTTAAGTCTTATAATTAACTTATTCTTTCTGTACTAGAGCCCGAACCAGTAATTCTAACCCTAGCCATGACTCTGGGACATGCCCCTTAATCGTAACCATTGGCATCACTCACGCTTCATCGTAATCCTTTACCACAATCCCGCACTTGCCCTCACATCAGAGAGAAACCTGAAGCCTTTCCATAACCCTATCCCTCCTGTACACCTTACAGAACAAAACTAAACTTACTCTAGCCCTTGGGACTATACGTGAACCGACACCGTCAGCTTCAACGTCTGTCATGCCGCACCATAAGCCTGAATCTCAAGGTCGCCGTCACCCTCACGTCAGGGACAGATGTAAACTCTAAATTAACTGCATAATCCTGTCAATCTTTTCTGAACACCTAACCCTAACCCTAGTGTCACGCCCTGGACTAGATTTTTCACCCGCAGCAATGATGTCAACTACGACACATCTTAATTCGGAGCTTGAATCTCACACTCGCACTGACATCAGAAGAGAACCCTAATTCTTTCGGAAACCGTCTTTTCCGCACTGATTTTCTCTTACAGATAACCCTAAGCGTATCCCAGGCCCCTTTCACTGAACCGCCACCATCAGCATCGACGTTTGTCATTCCTCCCCATAATCCTGAAGCTCGTTCTGGACGCTGCCCTCATGTCAGAGTCGGATCAGTACTCTAACTGTCACTCAATCTGCAGCATACTCCTTACCTTACAACTAATGCTGACCCTATCCCTGGTACCGGGATCTGACACTTGACCTTCATCATTGTTGTGACCCTCACTTCACCTGAAACTTAAACTTATTCTTGCACTCACCCTCACATCAGAGGCGGATCCGAATTCTAACTGCAACCCTACTTCACCCGTACTCCTTATCAAACCCATAACCCTACCCTAGATCTGAACCTTGAATCAGATTATTCACCTTCATCGTTGCTACCCACTATGACACCCTTAATGGTGTGACTCGATCTCACACTCGCCCTCAATTTAGAATTGCACCCTAATTCTGTCCATAACCATATTATCTGCATAAACCTGCATAGACCTTTCCTTACAGAAAACTCTAACCCTAGAACAGGTTCCTTTACCTGCATGCTCACCACCAGCATTGATGTCACCGATGCCATACCTTAATGATGAAGTCCGAACTGGCCTTCACGCACACGTCAGAGTAGGATCCTCTATCTAAACATAACCACATCCACGGCATAAAC